>NC_056741.1:744089022-744246522 GCF_019279795.1 Protopterus annectens | reverse complement strand
TGGTTCTACAGTGTTAGGATTGTATTCAGTTAGATTGGAGCTCCTTACATGGTGTCTGTAGATTTTTATGGCAGTCTACAGTGTGGGGTTAAAATGTTCAGGTTACTGGGTGATCATGAGAGGACCATCGAGTGTATTTAAAGAAGCTTAAAAGTTGAATGAGTAATCTGGTGCACTTCAGAGTTACAAATATGCATTGACTGAACTCGCATCTAAATTAAAAATTTTATGTTTCTCTTTTAAGTCATGGTAATCCTGGGCTATGATCAGATAGGGATAATTTTCCATGCACAGGGACTAGTGTCCTGTAATTAATAGTTGTTTTAACTGCTAGTCGTGTAACAAAGATCCATGTTAACAACAGATCGTCCCTATCTTACCAACAGTCTCCCTTGAATGGGAGAAAATTCTGTTAAAGGGAATCAGCCAAGTAATTTTTTTGGAGAAAAAATTGCTTAATGATTCCCTGTGTTCATCTTTGCTGTGCCATGGGTAGCTAGGTCTACCATGATGTAATGGTGGCTCATCTCCAGGGATTGTAGAGGTGGAGAAATGGAACAAGTGTGCTGATCATGGTTAAATCATATCACAGGGATATTATTTAGTGGCAAGTCTGTTTTAGAGCAGAAACAATAATGCAGTGGATAAGTAAACACAGGAGCTTAAACAGCCATGGTTTTCCTCACTTTTTGGATAGAAAGCCTACCAGGTGGTCCCCTTCCCTTTGCACCACCAGGCCTTCCTGGTATGTGCAATGGTGTCAGGAATGGATAAATGGTCTGTACTGAGTCCTATTCCTTGCTTACTGGTTATAACCATCTGGCCTAGGTGGGCTGGCAAAAATCAGCATGCACTGGGTGAATAGTACATTCTAAATTCTAACAGGGTATCCTCCAAGAGTGGAGGAGCATGCTCAGCAGAGCTGTTAAAGGAGATTGTCAATTCCTTTGTAAAAGGAAGGGTTTGTCTAGTCTAATAAAGTTCTTCTGCTTCAAAAGAACTGAGTACAAGTATTGATTCTGTGGTATATAGGATAGATTAAGAACCTTCTTACGGTCTCCAATACTAAACACCCCTTGACCCCTGACCAAGCATAATCGACAGCAACAGTATTGACTAAATAAAGAAACAATGGACCCTACAGCCTAATAGGTGGCAGTCAATGATTTCCCACTCTTTGGCAAGGTTACCTCTTTATCCTGTCATCGCTGTCTTTTTCTCAACTGTGTCTCACTGCAAACATTGGGACAGTTGTGCTGCATCCTCATTCTCATCTGAACTGCTCATCTCCCATCTTATCTTCTACTACTCTGTGTATACATCTATCAATCACCATCTCCAGAACTTTCATGCAGTGTGAGAGGAGTCTGGTATCTCTGCACTGCCCACAGTTGTGGATGTTCCCTTTGTTCTTGAAAATTGGCACTAATATGCTTATTCTCCAGTAATCTGGGATATGCCTTTCTCTCCACACTGCTATGAATACCCTCAGGACCCATTTCTCCCCATATCACCCAACATCTTTATCTTATCTGCTGAGACCTCATCTGAGCCTGCTGCCTTCCCTGACTTCATTTTCCTTACTGCTGCTCTTACTTCTTTTAGGGTGGGCTTCTCTTCTTCTCTCACCATAGGCTGTGTGGCAGTACAGATTCTGTGAGGTTTTCTTCATTCAGAAGCTGCTGGGAGTACTCCTTCCATCTGCCTTTGATGTCCTATGGATTGGTGAGCAGGTTGTTGCTGGCATTCCTTATGAAGGGCGTCTGACTGTCTTCTTTGTCTTTCTGCCTTAGTCTTGCAGCCTGATATAGTTTATTTATGCCAACTACTGAGTCACTTTGCAGAAGTTGGTAGAGTGCCTCTGATGCCCTATTCTTTACAATTTTATATATATATATATATATATATATATATATATGGGACCAGATGTTGCCCCAGGCTGTGTCATACACGAGCTCCAAAAGGAATTAACCCCGCATCTTAATACCCTTTTCAGTCTCAGCCTCTCCACAGGATATGTGCGCATAGAATGGCGCACGGCAATGGTGGTCCCACTACACAAGGGTGGGGCCACAACTGACCCTAGGAACTACTGACCAATAAGCCTGACCAGTCTGATCTGTAAGGCTATGGAGCGAATCATTATGGAACTCATAAATGGAGAGATTGGGAACCTCCACTCACTGGACCCCACACAGTTCGGCTTCGTCAAGGGCAGATCATGCCTCCTGAACCTGGTGGATTTCTTTGAGACAGTTACTCAGGCTATAGATAAGGGAAAGGAGGTACACACGGCTTACCTTGACCTTGCTAAAGTATTTGACACCATTCCCCATTCAGGTATTATTGATAAGCTCACCAGCCTGGGTATAAACCCTTATGTCACAAGATGGATCGCAAACTGGCTCTCAGACAGATCCCATAAAGTAAGAGTAGTGGGATCTATGTCTGAATCCAGACCAGTAATGAGTGGTGTGCCTCAGGGCTCTGTCCTGGGGCCCCTCCTGTTTGGCATATACTTCTCAGAAGTACAGGCAAGCACAGAAGGGCTGTGGCTGACTAAGTTTGCGGAAGACTGCAAACTGGGTGCTACAATAGAGTCTCCGGCCAACATGAAGATCCTCCAGAAGGGCCTAAATGAGACTGATGCATGGTGTTAAAGACATGGTCTCAAGCTAAATGCAAAAAAATGTGTAGTAATCCCCTTTGGAAAAAACAGAGTACCCGCAAACTACAACATAGGAGGTAATCCCCTGAAATCTGAAGAAGAAATAAAGGATCTAGGGACCCAAGTAGATAGTCAGCTTTCCTTTGATAACCATGTTGCCAAAGTGGTTAGAAAATCCTTCTATGTGACCCATCTGATCACGAAAGGGTTCGCATCAAGATCTAAGGATGTAATGGTGCCCCTCTACTCTTCCCTCATCCGACCCATTATTGAGTACAATGCACCAATTGGAATGTACCTGGCTAGACATCTCCAGCAGCTAGAGAGACCACAGAGGTACCTAACCAAGAGGATTACTGGCCTCAAACAGTTGCCCTATGCAGCACGATTGAAAAAGCTAAGACTGTTCTCTGTTGCATACCGCTTTCTCAGAGGCGATCTCTGTCTAACGTACAGAGCCATGTCCAACCCAGAATTGTTGAACATGCACCATCTTAGCAAAACCAAATCTACTTGAGCTACATGCTCTAGGGATATAAACCTCAACACAACAATGAATAGAACATGCTGGAGGGATAGATTCCCTTCGCAGAGACTTCCCTTACTATGGAACAGGGTCCCGATCTACATAAGACAGAGCCCCTCACTATCACTCTTCAAGAGGAACCTTGATGAGTGGATAGGTAACAGAAAGTTCACACCGGGGATCACACCAACAGCACTACTAGATAGGGGCCAAGGGTACTAGCTGCAAGTACAAGGGTCTAGGGAACTACTAAAGGGGCGGTGAATACCGCACAACGTGGCTGGGCTAATATATGCCTTTGGGCAGATAGCCCAGTAACCAACCTATGAACCTATATATATATATATATATATATATATATATATATATATATAGATATATATATCTGCAAATGTACATGGGAGGATGGCTTTTGGTCAGATTTGTGTTTTTTGTTGAGCATGTACTTAATAAAGGGTGTATTTTGTGGAGCTTTGTTTGATGGGAGTATACATTTTATGGTTTGCACAGGGTTTGAGTCTAGCCATGTGGAGAGCTTGAAGTTGTTATGCAGGTTACTTTCTGCATTTTATTTTTCTTTGATTTGCCTGTGGAACAGCTGTTTTGTATAGGAAGTAACTGTCAGTACTATTTCTAAGTGTCCTCTGGCAGTGATTTAATTTTTTTCAGAGATTTCTTTATTTTTGATTAGGTGCGACTATAGAGTTGGTTTATATAAGCTGGAGCAAAATTTCATTGAATTGGTTTGTTTGATTATGGCAAAACAGGTAGCACAGACTCACCTTTGGTGCAGAAGACCATGGGTTCTACACCCACATTAAGCAGATGGATTGCTCACACCACAGTGAAGCATAAGGGGGTCGCTGCACTCCTGAGTGCATCATACTTAGGATGAGATGTTAAACCAGGACCCCATCTGCCTGAGTTGGTGGTAGCTCAGGTGGATACAAGACCCTTACCCACCAAAAACCCACTAAACCATTCCATGCCTATGGTATACGGTATTACTGTATATAAATCTATGACATCGATTGTGATGAAACTGACTGTTTCATCAAATTCTAACACATTTATCCTTTTCAAAAAGTCCCATGAGTCCTTACATAGTAAAGGTTCATGTTGCACAAAGTCCTTCAATCTGATATCCAAGAATGTGGCTATAGGGTGGGTAATGGAGCCCCTTGCATCAACTATGGGCCGCATAGGTGGTTGGTCTAAATCTTTATGTATCTTGGGTAACCCAAAAATGACAGGGATCCTAGGCTACTATGCTTAAAACTTTAAATTGATCCAGAGAGAGACTACCTTCAGTGAATAAATCCTGTAAAACACTTCTCACTTTCTTATATGCACCATGTAGTTCATTAAACAAAGATTGAATGTAAGCTTTACCTGCTAGCAAACAACCCATTTTATTGTTGTAGCCCACCATGTTCTTCATGACAATCCCACCCCCCTTGTCCGGTTTCATTATCTGGAGGTTCTTATCAGACAGTTGTCTTAACTTATTCATTTCATCCTGTTTCAAATTCCATTTTTGCTTTTTTGCCATTTTAACATTTCTCATATCTAATTCACAATTATTTTCAAAAAGCTGTAGTGAGGGATGAATGGGGGAGGTTAAAGGTACTGGATAACCTAATGGGATTCATTATTGACCTAAAATCCTTAAATAAAACATTCAGATTCAATTTTCTAGTATACAGCTTCAAATCGAATAATGCTATTTCAATATTGGTATTTTTATCAGGAACAAAAGTCAGTCTTGACTTTCCCGGTCAACAAATGTTAAATAAATAAATAAAATAAAAACAAAAGTCAGTCTTCTAGCAAAAATATCACAGTCTGTACTGTCAGTCGGTACACTAGAATAATTGAAAACTTTGAGGTCACCATCATGATTTAAAGAAGTGGACAAACCAGGGGGAGCTGTATCAACATCAGCAGACACAACTAGTACCTCGTATAGGCACCCCTCCTGTTGCCCCTCTGGTTGAAAGCATATCCCCCTGGCCCTGTTGGCATAATGGGGGCCCTGTGGATTGTTCTTTCTGCAATTCCACTCCCTCAGTTGTTTCGACCATCTCAGTGGTGGAAATTCTTCCTCCCCTAAAAAGATCTCAGTGGGGACCATATCCTCTCTAAGTTGTGCATGGTCACCCCCAACCTTGGGATTTCGGGGGTTCAGGGTATGCAACATTTCTTTCATATTCAGATTTGTCACTGTTGACTTGGATAAAAGAGGTGGCCCATGGAGGCTGCTTTTGGGAAAGAAAGAATTAATTTGCCAGGTCTGCCTAAATGCGGGGCAATGGCCAGGATTAAATGATTCACTCTCCATTGCTTGCCTGTTAAAACGAAAAGCAATGGAAAGGTAAAATATATATAAAAATATGTATATATATTTTTTATATATACTTTCATTTATATAAACACTGTTTTATAGATTTTATACATTATGTGTGTATTTGTATTTATATTTATTTTCTGCATTTTTGCACTTGTTAATGACATTTAAATGCTGGTTTTAAAGAGTGTCTTTTTAAGAATATTTTTATGATTGAATTTCATGAATATTTATGAGTTCAGGGAGGTCCTTTTTAGTCAGTGTGATGGGATTGGTTTATTACTTAATTAATGCCCTTGCAGAATGTACTTGAGTGTTTTTCTTGATTTGCTCTTATCTGATGAAGTTGAGAAGGTTCTTGACAAAAGCTCTTATCTATTTGTTATTTTGGTTTAATGAAAAGTGTTTTTACCACTCCCAATGTGTTTTGTGGCCATTTACTACAAGGATTTACTTGAGTTGTTGAAGTGTGTGGTTCCAGGAGTGCTGACTTTGTTTTTCTACATTTACTATTAAACACAATTTCATTTATTCTTTAATTCTGTATGACCCATATAACATAAAATAACTTATCTTTTAATATATTCTTTATTTCTATTGTTATAATATCCATATTTAATCATATCCATGTGTATTTTATCAACTTATTTTATATCTTCAAAAATCATCTTTACATAGTTGTCCTCATAACATTTTTACTCTTTTACATTTCAAAAACACATATTAGTCTCCACAAAAATCTTGACATTCTACTTTCTGATTACACCATTTCCTTTATATTTTTATAGCTTTAGTTTTTTACATTAAGAATTCCCCGTGGTTTTTCATATTAATGCTTTATCATTACATTCTTATACTATACTTTTCTATCTTTTTCTATATCATCAATTTTATTTCCACAAAAATATTTTTTTCTTGGTAATATTTTATTTTATACACCCATTTTCTCTTTTTTACCATACCCCAAAATTTATCATACTTGTGTTTATACAATTTTACTACTAATCTCTCATCTATTTCATTTATTCATTTTAACACTTTGTACAAATTAATGAAGCAGCATATTCTTATAATATCCATATTTAATCATATCCACTGACTTAATTAACCCTAAACCTCCTTCTTATTTATTTGCATATAAAACTCCTCTTTTTGCTGGGTTTAATCTAGACCCCCATATAAATGAAAATAAATATCTGCAATAATTCCTTTTTAAATACTGTTGCCAACATAAATACATTTGCTAAGACTGCTGTTTTTCTCATCACTACTGAATTTATCAAATAAGCCTTTTTTTCTGAATGATAAGTCATATGTTCTCCAGAAAGGATAGGTTTGTTTTGTTTATTCTATTATTTTTCCCCATTGCATTCTACTTGCATCTTTATTCCCAGATTTTATACCTAACACAAACATTTCTTTCATTCTAAAATATATAAGTCTAGCTTTACTACAGCAGCTAAACCTTTAGGTGTCTCTTTATTTAAAGCCATCCCTATCATCTATAGAGACTCATTTGTGCAAATTACTTCTTTTATCAAATTTTGTTTATTGCAGTTATTATAATGTCATCTGCATATGTTAACAGAACTGGAATTCTTAACCCTTCCGGTGTTGCATGCCCTGCCTCCTTCATTTTGCAATTTATTTCACATATTATCAGATTCATAACTAAAAAAAGAGTACTAAACTCATTAGACATCCCTGTCTTACACCACTCTTCATACATACCTCTTGACTTAACCAGCCATTTACAAGTATTTTTTCTTTATTATTACTGTATGCTGGCATACATAATTTCCTTATTTTTTCACTTATATTCTTTCTTTACTACCCATAAGATTCCATGTCCAGCTGTGTCAAATGGCTTATTAAGTCTCCTATCATGATTTCACTCCTTCATTTCTGTTCATAATTTCATCCACCACTTCTCCATCATTAATAATTCTTGATAGCCATTACCCTTTATACTATATATACTATCATCCATAATACTTTCCATTTCAGTTTAAAATCTTTTTTGTATTATTTTCATAAAGTTGTATAATCATTATTATTCAATACTGTCTCCAGTTTTTAATTGTCTTCTATATTCCTACTTCCATATGAATTTAAGTATTCCACTACATAATTCTTTATACATGAAACCATCATTTAACCTTACATTCAAAATCTTTAAAAATACGTTATTGCTGATCCTTTAAATTTTTATACATTTCATGCCCTATTCCATCTGGTCCTGCAGCTGAATCTATATTTACTTGTCCTTGTACATTATCTAGCTCATTTAAAGAAAGTCTCCTTTTCCAACTCTTTATTCTCTTTTTCTATTAACTTTTTTTACTTTCCATGTTTTATTCACTACCTTCTTTTTTCTTTAAACATTTTTGGTCATATTGTACTGCAGTATTCATAATCTTTTCCTGAGTTCTTTCAATTTCTCCTTTTACATTTTTTATTTTTCTCATTACACTGTCATCTGACTCTACTAAATATGTTTGTTATTTGATACTTCTTCTCTTTTTCCTTATAAAATATATATTTGCTTATATAATGATTCATGATTTTTTCTTCATTTTTTCATATAATTCTTTTTCTTTGTCAAAGTATTCTCCATCATTATGTTCTAAATCTTCCAATGCATCATTATAATGGTCTTTTATGTTTTTCTTTTTCTACTTTTTTCCCACCTCATATTGCCACTATAAAAAATGTATTAAATATCATCCAACATTCAGACCAATCATTGTAAAATGCTGCCATAGTAATATTATCTTTACATAACTGTATTACTAATCTGTTTCCTTCTTCATTCTGTGATTTCTTGTTTGTCTTTATTCCTTTGCCTACTTTTATATATTCCTTGTTTTCCTTTGTCCCTAGCCATATACTTTTTCTTTCCATTTTAAATGTACAATAGTTAACCTTCCCTTTTTGCTAATGTTACAGCTAATATCTTTACTCTATTTCTGTAGAATACAGCTATTCCAGAACATCTCTCATTTCCCAAATTCCAGATTATCTTTCCTCCAAATACTTTCTCTGTTCATAATCTTTCTTCATTTGTTAAAAATTTTGTGTCACTAATATAATTATATGTACATCACATGTATTACACCACTCCAAAATCCGTATTCTTCTTACTGTATTCTTAACACTATTCACATTTACAGAATGCACTCTAAAATTTTGATTTTCCATTTTCCTTAAATTTATCATTTCATAAGTTCACAGCTAATTACTAGGCTAGTTATCTTAATAGGCAGTTCTAAACCTAGCCAAATTCTCAGCCCAAAGGTGAGGACCAAACACCGTACCCTGTGACTATGAGTCAAACACCTTAACCATTATACCAACACCCAGTCATTAGCTGTATATATTCTTTTTTTATCCATTTCCTTTCTTTGTTTCTTTTGTACTTATCCCTTTAAAATGTATTTTTCTGTCTTTTACCCTTTTACTAGTATAATTCTTTTTTTACTACCTCCCAATTTATGTCTTCTTTATCATTTATTTCAGAACCTTCTTCTATGTCCTTTTTTATTATTTTTTTTATCTAATTTTTCTTCTATTTCTACTACATCTAAATTTTCTTCTCTTTGTTCATTTTCTTCTACCTTACTCTTATTTCCATTTTTTGCAATCCATCCATAAATGTCCAGTTTTGTTTCATTTGTGACATTTCAATTCAGCTTTTTGTATCATGTCCCATTTCCCCACAACTATATCATTTTCTTTTGTCACAGGTAATTGTCAAATATCCTTCTTTTCCACAAAAAAAAAAAGTTTCAGGTTGTCCCTAGTATTTTATGACAACCCCAGCCCCCTCCACATTTATCATGCTTGGTATATATAGATTTTTTTCTCTGTTTTTAACATATTACAATCCCAGCCTCCAGTCCATAATCCCCTTTTGCCATAAACTTTTGCAGTGTCCATTAGTTCTGTACATATAGTTGTCAAATGTCCTGTCAAAGTCTCTCTTTCTACCTCTGTTTGAAATTATACATGAATTTTTTTTTGCTGTTTACTGTTAAATGTTTCTATCATATAAAGATTCCATGGGTTACAGTCTTTTTGCTCATATTCCCAAAGAAAATTTTCCATTGAAAAACAGTCTCAAAATAATGTCTTAAAATGTCTCTATTAATAAGAATAAATGCTCTTATCTTATGTGCTTTTACATCCAAAGGAGCTATTAAATTGTCTCACACTTCATACCTTTCAATTTTTGTCTACTTTACTTTGAATCCTTACCATGTACTTCTGTTTTTGTTTTCTTCTGCCTTGTTTTCTGCTACTCCACGTTTGCCTTCTTTTAATTTTCTCTGCATATGTTTTGTTTTCCATCTCACCACTATTCTTCAGTATTGTCTTTGCATCCTCCTTTTGTATTTTCTCCATAATGTCCCCCAGTAAACAGCTCCTGCATTTTCTGGCTCACTATGTACCATCATTTCTTTAAGTAAATCATTCCACAAACCCCAGCCCAACTGAAGGGTTGTAATTATACATCCATCATTTGCTGACTCATCTCCATCAAACAGATTTCTTTGAGACATTTCCTCAGAATCATGGACACATTCTGCCATCTTGATATTTGCTTTCTCCTCCATTTCTTTCACCACTCCATCATCTCTTTCTCTTTCCATCAGCCTCCCTGTTTCTCCAGGCTGTCTCTGTGCCTGAAATGGAAACAGGAAGTGCACTCCCAAAATGGATCCCACTTTCATCAGTGACAAGTAGGGAACGTTCCCCCATGCCATGGCCAAATTTCCACTAGTGTAAATACCATCTCAAGTCTTCCTTGAAAAGAGGCTACTAGCCTAGTGGGACTAAGCCTGTCAACAAAGGATAAATAAATATATCATTTTTTTTAGGCATTTGGTTTGCCCAGTGTTTCAAAACTAAATAATACAAATGTAAATATATATGAGTATATTAGTATTCATCACAGATACAATTACACAAAGCACAAAGCATCATGCATTTATATCAGTAATGAATAACATGAAAACAAAAAGACATTTGAACCATAATAATCTCAAAAATAAACAACATTTACAATTGCAGTGATAACCCTTGCTAACTAAAACTTTAAAAACATACTTCTCCACACCACCCCCTTGAGACTCTTGCATCTGGCATTATTACATCATTGACCGTTTATAATTCTTAGTGTTTACCTGAAAATCAAAGCATCTGAAGTAGTTAACTTTATTTTATCTGCAACCTGTGGGTATACGGATCTGTATCAGATCCGAGCTGGCAACTTTTTTTTAGCATCTGCTCCAAGCTCCGAGCTCCTCCCCTTACCCATAATGCCCTACCATCTCCTATCTTCTTTCAGATCTCGTTTGCTGTGCCAGTAGTGTGCATCGTGGTCTCCTTTGCTCTGAGCTAAAAAGGGATAGTAAGTGGAAACTTTTGCTTATATCTAAGTGTGCATGTCTAGGATTACCCTTCCTCCCCTTCTGTAGTAATGCGTTGGTCGTTAGTGTAGAAAAAAAAAAAGAAAGTTTTTTGTATTAGAGTAGTAGTCAGGCCTGCCCTTCCCCTACCTGTGTGTGTGTGTGTGTGTGTGGTTTTATTGAGAAGGTAGTACCTTTACCTTTGAGTGCTGACCAGCCAAAGCCTGTGTTCAAAAAATGTACAGAGTGTGACCATAAGGAGTGGCACATTTATTCACTCAGTGCGTTATCTGTTCAGGCTTCAACCCTAGGGCCCTTAGGGATCATAAGGCCAAGCTAGTTACCAAAGGCCTTCTCCCTGTTGCCATGCTGGATTCTGCCTCGGCCTCGGTCACTAGTGCACCTCCCCAGAAAGGGACTGAACCTCCCTCTTCGTCTGGCAATGGGTCCTCTAAGGACAGATCTTCAGTCAGCTAGTCTGACAAAGATAAAGAAAAAGAGAAGGAAAAGGAAAGACGCAGAGAAGAAAGGGAGAAAACGAAAGACAGGCATTGCAAGAGATCCCCAGACAGGGAGCTCTTTCTCAGCCCTCCATCTAAGACCATGAGGCCTGTTTCTCCTCAGCTCCGGTCACCGCGTTTCTCACCGGAGCTGTTGGAACATTCAGACCCAAGGCCCTCCATCCCTCTGTGCAGACCAGCCAGATCCGAGTCTGTGGCCTCTTCGAGGTCGACTCGGAGCCTTTCGGACATGGATATGGATAGGATGATGCGGAGATTTCTTTAGACCCAAATTCAGATGGGATTCAGATGGGGCAACCTCCATGCCTCTTTTCTGCCCCATCTCTCCTTCCCCGATCGTGCTTCGGCTTCAGGGCTCTTGGATCCGAGGTTCTTCAGAGCTGGTAGCTCGGCGCTGACAGTGCCTCCAACCTCGACTCCGGCTGTTACCTTGAGCTCCTCGGATCCGACTTGCTCAGAGTCGAGTGACTCTCAGAGCCACGGACAGGGAGTCAGACCCAGGGAAATGGATTCTTCGGCTCCGACTCTTTCGGACTCGATCTGTTCCCTCAGACCTCAGGCTACCCTGTCTTTGGCTCCAGTCCCCGCTTTGGATCCAGGGAGGACTTCTCCCTCGGCCTTCGAAGTGGTGGAGAGGGTTCTCTCCAAGGAATTGAGACCCCAGCCCATCCCCTCGGATACCACCCAGCCCCCCTGGATTTGGCGACGACTCCCTTCATCCTGTCTCAGGGACAGCCTGTGCCAGAGGATCCCCAGGTCATTTTCCCCGAGGAAACCCCTGCAGCTCGCAGATCCCCTTCTGAAAGTTCCACTGAAGAGGGCCACCACAAGTGCAAGTGCAAAAGGAGGTACTTGAACTCCCTCGAGTCCCTCACCACTGACACTGACTTAGATGAAGGAGAAGGTTCCCCCAGGTCACCTCCCGAAGACATCTCCTTTGGAGAAAATATGGAAATCCTCTGCCAGAGGGGAGGTTGGTCGACCCCAAAACCTTCTGGGGATGAGTCAGTGTTCCTGGAGGCCCTTGGCATGGGCCCATCTACTTCCTGGGTGTCCCCATTAGCAGACCCCTTGGTGGACCTCATCACCACGAGGGCATGGAAGGAGCCCAACACCATAGTGCCCATCCCCAAACGTCCTGACAAGGTTTTATCTCCTCCTTCTGATAGACAACCCTGGTCGAAAGGAGCCCCAGTTGATGCTATGCTGGTCGCAGCAGCCACAAAAAAGGAACTAGCACAGGAGAGTTCCTTAGTCCACCCTCCAGACAAGGAGTCCAGGTCAGTGGATAGGTTTGGGAAGCGCATATACTCTTCAGTGACTTTTTCTGTCCGTGCACTGAATTATTTGGCACATGTGATTCGACTTCAGCGAGACCTTACTTTGGAATTCGCTGAGTCGCCTCCAGAGTCTTTATTGTCGCAAGACAGACAGCTGTTCTCGGTGAAAATGTCTACTCTGAAGTCAGTCTCAAATACATCTATGCGGCTACTTTCCCACACCACAGAAGGAGCAGCTAGAGCAGCTGGGACAGGCATAGCCATGAGGCATCATGCCTGGCTCAGATTGTGTCAGTTCTCGGACCCTTTCAAGGCATCGTTTATCAACGCTTCCTACGACGGTTCTTCCCCATTTGGGAAGACAGTACGTGACACACTTGTCCAGATCGAAAAGGACGGGAAGATTTTGTCTGCTGTCGGAGTCCACTTCTCTAACCCTCAGTGGTCCTTCTCTAGGAATCAAAGAGGTCAGAAGAAGATGTGGTTCCCGGGAGTCTCAGGACAGCTATTCCCCCAGAGGCAGAGGGGGACAGGATCGACATTGACCTAGAGGTAGAGGGGGTCCCAGGAATTTTGGGTCTAGGGAACCCTTGTCTGATACACCCGGTCAGCAGCCCTGAGGGGTTGCCCAACTGTCCTACTCTGGAGGCAGTCGGGGGACAATTGTCCTTACACCCAGTGGCATAGGAGTCCTTTACGACAGATCACTGGGTTCTTCAGATAATATCCAGAGGTTACTCTATTCCTTTCATTGCCCCTCCAAACATTACAAAACACCTCCCGGATGTTCCACCCACTCACAGGGAGGCCACAGCTCTACAGGTTTCAAAGCTGCTTCTCAAATGAGCCATCGAAAATGTCCCCCCCCCCCCCGATCAGTCTGGATTAGGCGTCTACTCAAGGTTCTTTTTGGTGCCAAAAAAGACAGGGGACCTCAGGCCCATTCTAGACCTGTCAACATTAAACCTGTTGGTAGCAAAACAGAAATTCCAGATGGTCACCCTACAGTCCATTCTACCTTATCTCAGAGAGTGCGACTGGATGTGCTTGTTAGACCTTCAGGATGCTTACTACCACATAAAAATACACAGAAGCTCCAGGAGGTTTCTGCGCTTCCAGCTGGGAGCCAGTCACTTTCAGTTCAGTGCCCTACCCTTTGGTCTCACCACAGCCCCCAGGGTCTTCACCAAGGTAATGGCAGTTGTAGCGGCTCACCTGAGGCTTCAGGGTATTCAGGTATTTCCATACCTGGATGACTGGCTCTTCACTGTGCACAACAAGCATCACTTGTGTCTGGCCCGAGATTATTTAATTCGGTTAGCAGACCTACTGGGAATTACAGTCAGTGTTCACAAATCCCATTTGCAACCAGTATAAATTCTAGACTTTATTGGGGCATGGTTAGACACTTTACAGATGAAGGTATTCCTAACTCCAGACAGGATTCTACATCTCAGTGGCCACATAGCTCAGATAGCGAACTCCAAATCTTCAAAGGCGAGCGAGGTTCTCCAGGCTCTGGGCTCCATGGCTGCTGACATATCTATTCTCCCATATGCATGCCTTCACATGCGAGTTCTTCAATGGACTCTGGCTGTCCAGTGGTATTGGCTAGACCTACCCATGGAATTTCCGATCAAGATGAGTCACGTCTGCAGGACATCTCTTCTTTGGTGGTTAACTTCACCCGAGATATCAAAAGGACGCCCATTTGCGTCACCCTCAGTCCAAACCACAGTGACCACGGATGTCTCCCAACTCGGGTGGGGGTCACTGTTTGGGAAGGACAGTCCAAGGCACGTGGTCCCAGACAGAGAACAATTTGCACATAAATGTTCTAGAGATGGGGGCAGTGCTTTTAGCGTTGGAAGCCTTTCACACAGTCCTCCCTCTCAGATTGATTGCAATTCATTCAGACAACATGTCGGTTGCATGGTATATCAACAAGCAGGGGGGAACCAGATCCTACCCTGTATGTCGTGAGGCCATGAGAGTGTGGGAATGTGCGATTTCCACCGGTCTGTGTCTGATATCAATGCACATCCCGGTGTGCTCAAACATTTTAGCAGACAGATTGAGCCGGGTCATTCTGATGCCTTACGAGTGGTCTCTGAAACAGTCAGTAGCGGTGGAGATTTTCCTGGCATGGGGTCAGCCTTGCTGCGATCTCTTCGCATCTCCTTCCAACACGAAGTGCAGTGAGTTCTTCTCTCTAATTCCCTCACCAGGGAAAGTCCCCAGAGACACTCTAGTCCATGTTTGGCCCCCCCGGGCTTCTGTATGCTTATCCACCTTTACCTCTCATTCCGAAGTTTCTTCAGAAAGCTTGCTGACTACGGTGCAAAGTGATCCTCATTGTCCCGTTCTGGCCTTGGCAGGTTTGGTTCCCATTCCTTTGGTCTCATCTATTAACTCCCCTGTGGGTTCTGGATCCCTGCCCGGATCTAATTTCCCATCCGTCGGGGACACGTCCACCCAATTTGGGCAGCCTCAAGCTAATAGCTTGGTTGCTCCAGTTCCGTTAATCGCCAGGACTCCCGGTCTTTCATCCCAGGTAAAATCCATTCTGGTGGCCTCGCTTAAAGACTCCACTAGGAAACTATATTGCAGTAAATGGAAGTGCTTTTCCATTTGGGCTTCACAGAGAGAAATAGATCCCTTTACAGCTCCTGTTCCAGCGGTGTTGGACTTCCTGTCTGGTACCTTTCAGCAAGGAGCTAGTTCCTCCACAGTGAAAGTACAATTGGCAGCCATTTCCAGTTTTCACGTTGGTAAAGACAACATGGCCGTAGCCTCCTCTAGGCTGTGTAAGGCTTTTGTTAAAGGTACGTTTCTGCTACGGCCCCCTGTCAAGGATTCTGTACCTCCTTGGGACCTTACTTTTGTTTTACAGGCATTGGTGACTCCTCCTTTCGAACCTGCAGCTTTGGTGGACTTAAAATTTTTGTCCTGGAAGACAGCTTTCCTAGTCGCCATCACATCAGCTAGGAGAGTTTCTGAGCTTCAAGCTCTGTCTGTCGTACCTCCGTATTTGGTCTTCCATAGGGATAGGGTTTCTCTCCGTACTAAACCTTCCTTCTTACCTAAAGTGGCATCTGAAGCAAACATAAACCAGTCCATTAATCTGCCCGTTTTCTTTCCCAACTTCCAAAATAAAGTTGAATACAAACTCCATTTGTTGTATGTTCATAGACAACTTTGTTTTTATCTTCATAGAACAAAGTCTTTCCGCAAGACTGACCAATTGTTTGTTTCCTTTTCCAAAGCATTTATGGGAAAAGCTATTTCTAAAGTTTCTTTAGCCAGATGGATCACTCTTTGCATTTCACATGCCTACAAAGCAAAAGGTTTATCTCCTCCTGGTATAGTTAAGGCTCACTTTACCAGGTCCATGGCGACTTCTGCTGCTTTTTGGACCAGGGTACCTTTGGACGATATTTGCGCAGCAGCGACATGGGCCAATTCACATACCTTCATTTCCCATTACAAATTGGATCTGATTTCGAGGGGTAGAGCATCCTTTGGCTCTGCGGTGCTCAGGAATATCCTTCCATAAAGGCCTTCCAGGATCAGAGTAGCTGGGGACTCTGTCCCACAGGTTTCAGATAAAATGAAGTTAACTACTTCGGATAAAGAAGTTATGTACTCACCATAACATTCCATCTGAGTAGTTATACTTCATTTTTCTGCAACATTCCCTCCCTCCATCCCCAGGACCGTATCCTGTTTTCAGGTTGGTTATTGGGTTGAGTTGCATATATATTGTTAGTTGCAGCAAACTCGATCTGAAGGAAGATAGGAGATGGTAGGGCATTATGGGTAAGGGGAGAAGCTCAGAGCTTGGAGCAGATGCTAGAAAAAAGTTGCCGGCTCAGATCCGAAACGAATCCGTATACCCACAGGTTGCAGAAAAATGAAGTATAACTACTCAGATGGAACGTTGTAGTGAGTACATAACTTCTTTTTTTGCAGGGGTCAGGCAAAAATATGAATCAAAATCAGGGAAATTTTGTGAAATTCTGAACAGTTGAGAGGTATGGTGCGTGTATATACATGCATACATACATCCGTGTGTGTGTGTGTGTGTGTGTGTGTGTGTGTGTGTGTGTGTGTGTGTGTGTGTGTGTGTGTGTGTGTGTGTGTGTGTGTGTGTGTGCGTGTGCATATGCATCATAACAATGGACACTGATATATGGATGTGATAAATCTGTTTGCATGATGTACATTACAGGGTATTTTATCACTATTCTACCCATGTTACCAAGAGCCTACTGACACTGTGTCTGTATCCCTAGCAGAAAGAATTAAACTAATAAAAAAGCCCTGCTCTAGACATAATTAAGCAATCACAAGCACTGCATCATAAACCAACAGAAACAGTACCCTTAAACAAAATAAATATGCACACATGCATACCTATATACTACAATAACAGCAACAAGAAAATTAATAAATCATATTTATAAGTATGACATAGTGATAAATTACCCAGGTTTCATTCTATTTACAGTACACTAACATCACTGCATACTTTAACTGACCAAATCTATGGTGGTATGGAAAGTGGACTACACACAGATGCTATTGTCCTGGATCTTAAACTGTGAACCACAAGCACTTACATCAACAGCTGGGCAATAATGGCTTTGCTTTGTTCAGTGGTTCAAAAACTACCTTGACAGCAGGATCTTGTCTTATACCTTAATAATGCTGTCAGAGAGACAAGAGAGGATGCACTACAAAAGGGAACCCAGCAGGGTTCAGTGCTGGAACCATTCCTATTCTCTGTATTCAGCATTATTCTATCTTGCAATCTCACAGATGATTATTTTGTTCACAGGGGGACATAAATCACCCAATATACTAAATAAACAAGTTAAAAGAGGATTTTGCATAGCTATGGAATTGAATGACTTCTAGTAACCAAAAATACTTCAGCAATAACATCAGAAACTCAGAAGAGACTAGCACAAACTCAGGCTTGTAAATATCATCTATTCCTTCAACTGAACTACAAAGGTATCTGGGGATTGTGTTAAATAACAACGTTTTGGCACACGTAGAAAAACAGGTTGACAAAGCTTAAATGTATGCCATAAGATCTTACACCTGCTTACTTACTGTTGAAGCTAGAGCATCAGTAGCCAAAACAATTTCTTACCACTGTGGACCCATGGTGATCGAAGTTTAGATTGATATCAACCTGTGCTCCCAAGTCTTGCACCACTGAGTTTGAGCTTAGAGGGGTGCTATTTATATCATAATAAGCAGGGGCTATTTCTTTGCCAAAGGGGATAATGAGGCATTTCTTTGTGTTACATTTTAGTCTGTGAGTTTGGCACCAATCATTTGTCTGCATCAGCCCTTTCTGTAATATGTTAACATAGTTGGGAGACTCTATGAGTTCTCCCAGTTTACAGTCATCTGCAAACTTGGCAAGTCACAGGCCATCTACCTTCACCTGGACTTCAGAGAAATATATTCCAAACTGTAGAGAGCCCAGCACAGATCCTTGTGGTACTCCACTGTTAACTGCTCTACTGGTGGAGGTGGACTCCCCAACTTTGACAGTGTGCATTATGTCAGTGAGCCAGTTGGCTACCCATCTAGTAATATATGGTGTAATCCCCAGATGGAAAGTTTCTCTATGATACCTGAATGGGGGTTTGTGTCAAAAGCCATGGCTAAATCAAGATAGGCGGTATGTACAGTTTTGCCCTCATCCAGGGCTTTGGTAACATTTGTCCACTAGGTTTAATAAGCAAGCTCTACCCTTGACAAAACTAAATTGGGTCAGGTCAAGAGTTCCCAGGGTCAGTTGATGGACCCCCTTTGTGCAAGGGAATAACTGTTGCTATTCTACACTCTGCTGGGACAAAGTCAGCTCTCAGCCTATTATTAAAGTGAGTGTTGAGTGGTTCCACTAGGTCTTGTTTTAGATTGTTTAATAAGCAACCTGGGATATTGTCTGGTCCCAGAGAGGCCATGTTTTTGGTACTTGGAGAGTGCTTGTATGGCCTATTCTTTGAAGATACTTGGTGGAGGACTGGTGTTAGGAATGCTTTGATGCATGTCTGGTGGTGACAAGGGGTGAAGTTATTGCCAAATCTTTCAGCTAGCAGGTTGTCAATTTCTTCCGGTTCAGTGTGAGTTGTACCATCCACTATAAGTTTGGCACACAGCTGGGCATTCCACTTTAGGTTTCAGGCATAACTAAAGAATACCTTATGACTGTCTGTCTTTGGCTAGGGATGCTAATTTAGAGTCATAGCTAGTCTTAGAGGACTTAAATTATCAAATTTGCTTGTTCAAGCTGTGGAGACTATTCTTCCTCTGTTGAGTAAGTTCCCTCCTGATTTCAGATATCAGTTTGTTTCTTTTGTTGTATAGCCTATTTAAACGTACAGTCCACCAGGGTGGCTGGTTTTTTTTTTTGTTAAGACCTGGTTTTGTTCCTGTAAGGTACAGCTGAGTCAATGCACTTGTTTAAGTGGCTATAGTGGGCATTTGTGTATTCCTCTGCATAGGAGTCATTACTAGCTATGTTGGCTGGGGCTTTGAAACTTTTTATACCATCTCTTAGTAGACAGTAGTTTGGTTTGGAGAAATTTTTCAGTTTTTTTAGTCTTGTGGGGGTATCAGGTTGTAGCTTTAATTCAGACAAGACAGATTTGTGGGCTGACCTTACCAGGGAGGACAATATAAATGAGGTAGTGCAGTGACCACCCCTCCCCACCCCATGTTAGTGAGCACTAGGTCCAGGACACTTGAGCCCCTTGTGGTGATGCAACTGACTGCTCCAGGGCATTTGAATTAACAAAGTCTAGTAATGTCAAAGCGATCATATTTGTGCTCATATAAGTTGCCCACTCAATGGAAGGATAGTTGAAATCTCCCATAACCAGGGTATTTGGCTGTATACTGATTATTCTAGCAAGTCCAGGTAGAAGGTGTACTTATCCTGGTTCATGGTGGGGAACCTGTAGCTAGTGATGATGTTGAATGATATTTTACCTATAGTTAATTAGACCTGGAATAGCTATAAAGAGTCGTGCTGTTTCACCAGTCTTTTGGTGTATTTGGATTTAAGGAAGATGGATACAACTCTGCCTTTGGCTCTTTCATGTTTGTTTTGGGGTCTGAACATGTGAAAGGCATTGAAGCATTGTATGTCCAGGGTATTCTCAGTGGCCTTGAACCAAGTCTCAGTGACTGCACAAACGTCAGCATCTTTCAAGGTGAGGAGTGTTTCCAGGGAGTGCAGTTTAGTTTTTACACTTCTAGCATTAAGCAGCATGACCTTGAGTTTGTCTTTAGTGGATTTCTTTACATCAGAAGTTTTGTTGTTTGGACATTGCTTAAAAAGGCATTATGGGGGAGGCAAGCATCCTTGCCAGTATTCAGAAGCCTTGAGGAGACAGGTGTAGGCCATCTCTGACAAAGCAGCATGGACTGTTGACCGTGTCTTCCCAGGCAGACAGATACTGGATCCCCCTGGAGAGGCACCAGAAGCTAAGTCAATTATTGAACTCAATCTTTTTGACTGTATTGTGGCATCATCCTAGGTGAAGGTAGAATGCTGCTTAGGGCTAGGGACATACCTGTCTGGGACACATATTTGGTTATGCCTCTCCTCATGTAGTCCATAGAGATACATCTCAAGTCATTCACACCAAAATGTATTATGACAGAGTCATAGCGGTAATTGTTGCTGAGTGACTTGAATGTGTGCCTGATATGATGGATCCTGGCTCCTGACATGCAGCTGACCGTGATCTTCTCCTTGTTTAGCCTGGTGAGGGGGACATCTGTGGGTCTCACTATTGAGTCACCTATGACCAGAACATTTGGTTTTGAGGTGTTTTGCCTTAGGGGCTTAACTGTTGAGACACTGATATGTGTGTTGTTATGTGTAGTAGTGGATTCAGTTCACGTACCAGTATATGTATGTTGTTTGCAGTCATGAGGTCTCTGGTCTTTTGGTAGGCTCTTAGTGAGTACCTTTGTGTATGTGGGTTTATATGTCTTAACCTTATCTTGTGTGAGAGGGGAGTTGTGTACGCTGACATCCTGTTGTATGTCTTGTTTTTTGTTATGTGAGAGGACTGATTCTAACTTTATGGTATAGTTACATCTCTCACTTATACTGTATTTGCTTCCTTTAGGAGCAAGTGATTGTCTGTATACATGAGGCAATTGCTACATTGCCTCAGGATCCCATGTCAATCAAGTTGGCAGTAGAAATGGTGGGAAACTGACCATTGTGGCAGGTATATATTGTAGTAACTAGTGGGGATAGTCTAGATGGACAGAGTTTGTTTGTGAGACTAACAAAGGCAGCTATTCTGTGGAGGACTAAGGTTGGAAGACTGCGTCAGCACCTCAGAATTCACAGCCGAATTTTTCGCTGGGTAGCAATGCGCAACTGCATTGTGCACAGTGAGGCAGTGGTGCTAGGGAGGGTTTTCTAGCTGATATCAAGGGAAATATTCTGTTTCTAAGCATTTTCATTTCTACATGGGAGCTCTAAACCCTGTTGCGTAGTGCACAGCTCTGCGCAAATATGGTGCTTAAATACAAGTGAAGTTAAACAGTTTTAAGACAAACCAACCAGTGGGAAAGCCCAAAAATTAGCCTTATTCCATCAATCCCCAACTCAGATGGTTCCTGGGCTGCACACTTCTGCCACAAGGGTGCAGGTGGACCTCCTTAATGTAGGATGGCTGGTTTTAGTGCTCAATTAATACCAAACAGGCTAGATTCAGCAATGAATCTACTGTATGCTGTAAAATACAGAAGTACTATCAATTCAAAGTGCAGAAAAAATTGTCACAGCAGTAGAAACATCAATAAATTAAGCAGCAATTAGATAAACTGCAGTTCAAAAAAGTGTAATGCAAGCTTAGAATATACTTATTTTTTTGTTGAACACAGTGAATACCTTTGATTTAGTTCAGATTCTCTCCAAATCTCTGGCTAAGGTTGCCAAACCTGGAGCAGCTCCACCAAACTATGTTTTCTGGAGCTATTCTCCATGGGCTTCTGCTGAAAAGACATCTTTTTCAGATCCAGTCAAACTATCCTGGTAAACTAATGCTAAACAAAACAAATAAATACTGAGATCCATTCATATATCATATATGAGGAAAACTACTGTGGTACCATGTAGAAAGTCAAATAGCTACCAGTTGAGGTAATATCACATGCTGTACCCTACAAGCTTCTAAATGAAGCCTACTGCCCATCTTTAAAAGGCAAAATAGTAGTCAGAAGCTGTCTGTATAATGTAAGAAATCAAGATATTGTACAACTATAAATACCCCCTATAACATGGCAGCAAGAGAAAGAGCTTCTACAAAACTGCTCTTGTACCACAGAATACTAGACAAAGGTACAAAAAAGCTAGCTAACTAGCACCCTTGTGAAAGCACTTGAAAGCATACATTTGTAGCAAATGTTAATATCTTCTTCAGGGAACCAGGTTAGCTCTAGAGAATTGGTGCCTAAACTATCACACTAAAAATCACAATACACTGTATCTTCATCTAAGACCTCTTCAGATGGTGCGTGAAAAATATTTAATGTCCCTTGCCATGGTTCATCCATAATCTTTTTGACTTCCCTGACAATGCCTAATACTTCTAACAAATTCAGCACAATTTCCATAACGTCTCATGCACATGTGAGTCGTGTACTGGAAATTTGTGCCATATGCAAGTCAACGGCACAGTATTTGGAGTAGCATGATACGTCAGTGATCATCCCTTTTGCTAAGGTGCAGCAACCAAGGAGTTGATTATATTAAACAAGGAGGCGTAGAAGCCAAGCTTCCAATCCATGGGTTTGAATTCCAAAGCAAAATATTCAAATTCTGCTTTGACCTTTGTGCCTTTGATAAAAAGGACTTTGATGTGCATCCTGGATCTGCACTGCATCTGCATGGTCTGACAGGTGAAAATCAAATCAATAAACTCTGACATTTCAATCTGAGTAGGCCAGTTTGAAAACACTCATTTCTAGGAATGGTGAGTAATGCCAGTAGATCAAAGTAAACAGCAAGTGGACATGAATTGAAATTTAGTGGCCATTCTTCAAATGCAGTGATTGTTTAATCAGCTATGCACGCTGGTAGTGTCACTGAGTATTGTGCATCTCAGCCCAAGGTTAGTTACGCTGCCCATCCATATCCCAGAGCGAGCATCCACAGCAGTCTTAGCCTTATCTGGAATGTGTAAATTCTGCAGTCATCATGTCATCAGGAACTGACTCTTTAAAGATAAAAGAATGGCAATTGGCAACAAGTATGCAAACAATTTACTAAACATCAAATGACATCAACTTCCACACTGCTGAGTCTGTGTTTGGATGGAGAAGTGACAAAAATCCACTCATTCAAAATAAAGCTAGTTTCTCTGAAAAGTTCTAAACCATATTTATTTAATATAACTACTGGTCTCCCCGATTTGCTTAAAACACAGTCTCCATCTTTATAAGTAAGCTGTACTCTTTCACCCCAGTCTGCACAACAGTGAGCCCTCGTACCAAAACCAGTTAAATATTCTTAAGTAAAACGTATGGTCTGGCATCTGCAAATCTACAGTATCTTATCAAAGCACCTCCTGCCGTGTTACCTGCTAAGCAGAGCCTCAGGTTATCATTCAGACTTCAATGCTGCAGCTACTCACAGCCGGGTACTATGCTAGGTGTTGGGTGGCATGTCTTCTTGGGTCAGCCAAAAGAGGAAAAAGAAAAGAGATTAAACCCATTAACCAGCTGAATAGCTACATGCCATTTGCTTTAATAAGAATCAGTACAGTGACAGCTAAATTGAATGGAAGAAAATGGCTCTCATTCTGAGGCTTAGAAAAAAAGCACGATGACCCAGATGACCAGAGTTCAAACAGTAGCTTCTGCACTGCAAGATCTGAGCAGGGGATCTTAGGCAGATCCATGGAAAGCTAGATACCTTTGCCATCTTACACTGGGTTGCTCATTCCGAGCCATGGGAGATGCTGCGTCCTGTTAGCCAGTTGCATGATAGTAATGGCCATGGACCAGGAGGGCTTGGATTTGACGAGATTACACCAATGATGGCAGCCCTCCCAGACATGTATGTGGGAGTATGCACATGTTGAAGGAGGGCATAGTATGCCTCTGCAGTGATGCAAATGTTGATGTCAGCAGTGTGGACTTGGGGTTCAGAACTTAGCAAAGATTGTCATAGCCAGAATACAGACAACGGGACAAAGCATCCTCATAGTTGCCTGACTGATGATCCCTCCAGATTATTCTCATTTTTGTGCTGGGGGTTCCCAGTACAGAGAAAAACAAAACAGTCTGTGGTACTGTTGAAGGTACCTCAGTGGTCAGGTTGTACCTAAAAAAGAAAATAAATTGTAACATAGTAAGTACTGTTATGCATTCATGCACCTATGTATGCACAGAATTAGTTATCAATTAGTCATCAAATGAGAAAAGTAAAATGAGCCCCAGCTTTATCTGGTAGTCTTGAGGAGGGGATTAAGGCTGTGAACTAAAGCTTCAGCCTGTTATTCTAATTTTGACTCTATTAATCTAATTTGTTTATTTGGTTGTTTAAACAAACAGTGAACCTATGATCACTTCTGAAATGAAGCACTTGTGCTTAGTTGGTATGTCGTTAAGAAATCAATAAAAAAGTAGAAAAAACAGTCACTGTAAAATGGAAGTCAAAATCATGAGTTACATTACTGACTTTAATTCCTCCTGTATCACATGCTTTTCACATGAGTCAGAACAAGTGCTCTAAACGTCCAGCCATCTTCATCGACATGGGCATCCTGAGACGGTGTAGTAACTGCCTCTTATTCACTGACAACCCTCCACTCCTAGTCCACACAAACTCAACATGTGAGAGATGCAACTATATTAAGAACCTTGAATCGATGCTCTCTCACACACCACTCAGTACATGTGATAATGCACAGGTTTTGTCAGCATGCACACCTCACCTCCTATTCCACCCAGATCCACATCACATATACCTACATATGCAGAGGTCCTCCCCAGAAACATACCTAAACACCAGAGACCTCCCAAACACAAACACAAGTATGCTACACGTAATACCTCCTCTGCAGAACATAATACACATAATAGCTCACACAGCACTGGCTCACCTGTCAAGCTCTTAAGGCTAAACACAAAACCTAACATATTAGTCATAGGTGAGTCCATTGTGAGACACACAGATGTCCCTCTCACCAGGCTGGATAAGGAGAAGGTCAGAGTCAGCTGTCTGTCAGGTCCCAGGATCTGCCATATCACACATGCACTCAAGTCTCTCAACAACAGGTACTGTTATGACTCCATCATAATCCATGTTGGTGTGAATGACATGAGATGTACCTCTCTGGACTATATGAAGAGAGACATGACTGAGCTCTTGGACTGTGTGTCTCAGGCTGGTATGTCCCTAGCCTTAAGCAGCATTGTACCTTCACCTAGCATTACACAACTAAATAAACCACTCCCATACCTGAGAAAAGGTATATTAGTCAGAAAGTATGGGGTGAAACTATCATTCTGTTTATTTTTTTGTTTTGTTTGGATCCTTTCTCTGTGTGCTTAATAAAGGATTGATTTTTGACTGGAAACAGACTGTCTGCCCTGCTTGGATTACTTCTGAATACCTAACAGAGTTAATAACTCTGTATAATATTAATGTTGTGTCTTTCGGCTTTTCCTGGTTAGGGTTTGCCACAGCGGAACTCCGGTCTGCTAATGATTGGCAATTGATTTTTACATACCGAGTTGCCAGCTCTGATGCACAACCTTCAACGAAGGTACGCCCATTCATGCATGTCTCCACGCAGAAGACGCTCTAGCTGAGAATCGAACTGGACAGCATCTTACTGTGAGGCGAAAAACGCTACCGCAGCATATTTATAATATTTCAAAATAAGCTTTTATTTTTTTTAATTTAGGACATTTTAAGTCTGCTACTTCTACTACCACATTCTGATATTTTCTGCTTTTTAATATATAGTGATTAACTAGACATACAGGAATTGAAGAACTTCCATGCAGAAAAGTTTATTACAGTGTTTTGTTTTGAACCCACTCTACCTATGTAGTGGGTTGTTTGAGACTTAAGGGATACCATGGAGATTACTTGTTTCTTGTATGGACAGTTACCAAATGGGTGTCTGAGGCACTACCTTTTACCTTGACTGTAACAAGTTTACAGAGAGGTATTTAAAGGTGATGCCATAGAAAGCTGCCCCAGTCCTGGACATGATTCCTATTTCATATACTATGAAGGTCAGAAACGGGGAAAAAGATGAAAAGGATACTTCCTCCAAGGAGTACTCAGATTGTGTTTTAAACAAGGAGAATTTTACCTCTACAGACCACATTCAATTATTCTTGGGATATGATGCAGAAGAAAAAGATAGTTTCTTAAAGATTTGGTTCTAGAGAGTTTGTATTTGGACATATCAACACTACAGTGAGGGAACATTCTTAGTGAGAGTTAAGGAAATTCTCTAACCCAAAAAAGATATGAGTTGTTGTGCATTGAGAAGTCCAGACCTTCAGCAATCCTTTCATTCTTCCCATCATCCTTCACTCTCTCCCTTTATTTTTAGTGTGACTACTTTGTCTCTCTCATCTGGGTGACTGTTGGGGTCTCCTGCCACTGACATTTGATCCCATAGAATTCAAAAATACTCCATTCTCTAGGACTACCATATAATTGGTTATACCCTGATCTAAACTTTCATCAAGTGCATGGTGCCTTTCAGTGAGATAAGCCTTGTGGCTATCGAGCTGTATATTACACCATGACCATGGAAAGAAGCAGTCAGAAAGGGAGCCTCATGGACCATCATGCTGAGACTGGCTGAAATGTTTGTTCATTCAGGTGAGTGTGCAGTGGGGTGTGTAAGAACACTACATCCACTCTGACATGCTCTTCAGTGCTCCACCCGCTGTGTTAATAATGCTTCTTGTCTTTGTTCCCGGCCTTCACTGGAAGCCAGCTGTGGGCGCATATCTAGCACATCCCCTTATCCTATTCCTTACAAAAGGTGGTCAGGCATTGCCTCATCATTTTCTATTATTCAGTGGCCTCTTCCCCTTTGTCTGCATCATTATCAGACCTCTCATGTTCGGGTCATAGTGGGGGTTCAGAGATTTACATGATAGAGTGGACATTACAGTCCCTCCAGTTATTTAAGCTTTTGAGGATGTTTTTGAGAATGTCTTCCTGCAGCCTGGTTCTGAACCACCAATTCCAGCAGTGACTAGATTTAACAGGGTTTAGAACCAGTCTTAGACTTGTTCAAGACCTTAGTCAAGGATTAATCTCTTTGGAGGCAAAAGAGGTTTAGAAATTATTCCTGGCCTGAATGCCCTATCCATTCACATGGAGTTAGAATAATGGCTAGACCTGCAAAATAGATGTGCACATCAGCATCCGTAGAGATAAGGGCTGTGCTTTGTGTGAGTGTGGTATGAATTACAGTAGTAGTTGTAAATACATAGTTGATTATTCACATAGAATCTGTTAGAAAACAGACAAGTACCTATGGCTAAATGTCATTTATTTTATAAATACAGTTTAGCAAATCCTACTTTTTGATAATTTCTGATCCTCATGTGAGTTTTGTCGCATAGCTATACTTTCCCTTATAGATGTAGCATGTTTTTGGGTAGTGATATCCACAACTATCTCTAACTCTAATGATCTTCAAGCACTAAGGAACTGCATGGTCACTTATTGCATCTGTCACTTGTGTTACAATTACATTTAGCCCTGGAAAACTACTTTTTCAACCACCTCTTCATTACATGCTTCACTGCTTCACTCCTACACAAATTTCTTAACTTAAATTTCACCTCAGCATTGCTCAGTCCATTTTATTTCAGTCCACTCACAAACTTCACTCTTTCTCTCCTGATCCTAATCTTCTGTCATGAGTACTAAACAAGTGCCACACTGGATAGCAAGCCTTCTCAAATCTTGTATTGAGAATCTGGTTTGGATTTTACTGTGCTCTTATAGTCATTCTTCAATTAACGATACTAATTTTTCCTTTCCTTAAACATTTTTGTCAAGGACAAGTTATACTGCCCCTGTTGCCATTCATAGCTGGAAAGTACTTGGCACTTTTGTACATATTGTCTACCCAATGTATAAGAAAACAATGTCTGCCATACCACTTTACATTATGTTATGTAGTTTTATTTTTATTTCTGGTTTATCAACTGTGCTTTTGTCCTGCAAGCTAAATCTACCAGCACTGTATATTATTGGAGTACTGTGCCACAACCAAAATAATAATAATAATAGACTTGTGCAGTGTGATCTGGCCAATTAGAGGTGGATACCATAGCTTGACAACCTACAATACTAAATAATACCATCTTCTCAAATAATAAATAATGCATAAATAAATACTTTCCACAAGACCTTAATGGAAATAAATACATTTCATTTTGAAAATGAAGATGTTAGATAGTACTGATATAAGTTAAATGTGCAGAGCTATATATGCATTTACAAAGAGGAACAGAAAATAATAAAAAGGAAAACTGTAGCTAGTATTAAGTAAATAACCTGGGTGACTCAAGCTCAAATAGTATTGTGGCCTTAACAGAGATAAATTATTAACAAACTGTTCAAGCAGGTTGCAGAGGATCAAAATTTATACTGATGTTGGCACAGCAAGATCTAAACAAGACTGGCTTAACACTTTTCCTCACAAGACCAGAGGTAAGTAACTCAGTTTTTCTCATGCACAGGAAACTAGCTTATGGGAGCATCTGGGAAGAAACACACAGTCCCTGATTCTGAAAGACTTGCTGTTGGTGTAAGTGACCACTTACACTGACAGCAGGTGTTTTGGAATCTGGTCCACATAGTAAACCTGTTTATAGATGGTCCTTACACCAAAGTAAGTCACTTACACTGACAGCACATCTTTCAGAATCAGGGCAGGTTTCCACTAAGAGCAACTCTTTTGGAATCTGACCCAGAATTTTACATATTGCTAGAAATTGCTTGCACTTGGCTCTTATATTAGAGTTTCCTGATTGCCGCTTTACAACACATCCTGCAGTTATATGCAAGTAGTTAATTCTTTACTGAGGGGAAAAACACATCCTGTGCAACTACTACATTTTCCAGCAGAATAAAGTTACAGTTTTTGTATATATTTTTGTAAAAGAAAAAAGGCGATTCTCCTGTCACTAAACATTTTAAAAGTACAGTTTTTTTCTGCATATAGGTTCATAGGTTTGTACTAGGCTAATGCCCCTGGAGCCTTTACAAGCCTAGCCCATATGATTACCCTGGCATCATGCCACCTGACCTTAGTTTCCAGTTCTTCTGTCAGGTAGAGCCACTGAAGTGATCCCCGGGGTGAATTTTCTATTTCCCATCCACTCATCAAGATTTCTTTTGAAGAGGGCCAGTCAGGTGCTCTGTTTGACATGTATGGGAAGTCTAGTCCATAGCATGGGCAGTCTCTGGGTTATGAACCTGCACCTCCAGTACGTTCTGTTGATTTTGGTAATGAGGTTGAGGTCTCTGGAGTGTGTGAAGTGTTTAAGGCCTAGGATCCTCTTTGTGAGGTACTTCTAGTGAGGTACATGCTAAATGGGGCATTGTACTCGATGATTGCCCTAATGAGGGAAGAGTAGAGGGAGACAATGATCTCTTTCTTCCTGGATTTAAAACCGTTAGTAATGAGATGTGCTGCATAGAAGGACTTTCTGACCATAGTGGCAGTGTAGTGGTCAAAAGAGAGGTTGCTGTCAACCTGTGTTCCCAGATCCCATATAATGCCTTCTGTATTCAGTGGACTACCATCGATGTGGTAGTTCATGGGAAGTGGGTTTTTCCCAAAGGGGATGACAATACATATTTTGGCATTGAAATTAAGGCCATGGTTCTGACACCAGTCATTGGTCTCAGTGAGGCCTTTTTGTAGGATGTCAACATCACTTGGGGAGTTAATAATGGCTCCCAACTTGTAATTGTCTGTGAACTTTGTCAGCCAGAGTCCCTTCATGTTGGACTGGAATTCTGAGAAGTAGATTCCAAACAGGAGAGGACCCAGGACCGATCCTTATGGGACTCCACTCATGACTGGTCGGCAGTCTGACTTGGAGTCAGCTACTTTCACACTATGGGTTCTATCTGTGAGCCAGTTTGCAACCCACCTAGTGATATAGGGGTTGATGCCTAGCTTAGTGAGTTTTTATATGATTCCTGAGTGGGGAATGGTATCAAAGGCCTTGGCCAGATCAAGGTAGGCTGTATGAACCACCTTGCCTTCATCCACAGCTCTGGTGACTGACTCAAAGAAGTCAACCAAGTTGAGCAGGCGCAAAACCAAACTGTGTGGGATCCAGAGTTTAAAGATTCCCTAGATCCTTGTTTATTAGGTCTGTGATGATGCCCCACAGCTTTGCATATCAGACTTGTCAGGCTAATGGGGCAATAGTTCCCAGGGTCTGTAGTCGCTCCTCCCTTGTGGAGAGTGATGACTATAGCAGTGCACCATTCGGTAGGGACAAAGCCTGAGGTGAGGCTGTGATTGAACAGGGCACACGGGTGAGGTGCCAGTTCACTCTGTAGTTCATGTGGAACACAGCCAAGGATATTGTCAGGTCCCATAGAAGCTGTATTCCTGGCCTTGAACAGTGCTGTTTTAACCTGTGCAGCAGTAATACTGGGTGCCTGGCAATCTACTGGTATTGTGATTGGTCCTCTGGGGGGAGGGGTAAAGTCGGCACTGAATCTGTCAGCCAGTATATTGGCAATATCTGTTGGCTCGGTATAGGAGGCACCGTTGTGCAGTAGCTTAGAGCAAATCTGGGTATTGCCATGGAGGTTGTTTACATAACTATAGAAGGCCTTGTGGCTGTCTTTACTATCTGGTACAATTCTGTTTTCATAGCTAGCTTTAGATAAGATATTTTACATATCTTAACTTATAAATAAAGAGAATGAAAAAAGTACAGACATCCCAGTTTACATCAGTTTCCTCTAACAGCATCACAATTTTTACTTTTAGTAGTGTGTCAAGAAGTTATTAAGAGAGTCTTCGTGGCACAAATTTCATGCTGTTTTACTCATTAAGGGTGACTTTTTATAAATTTAAGCATTAGCAACCCAAGTGAGGATTTTTGATTATAAATGGTAGCAAATTCAAAAAAGCCAACATTAAAAAGTTTTAACCAAAATATGCATATTTGTTTGAATTTAATGGCATGAGTTTGTTGATACATTTACAGACAAATGTATTTTATGCTATTTTAGCTGGTGTTTTCGTGGCTAATGTAGACGTTTTCTGCTGTATATCTTTTGTATTCACTACTTCTAGCTTTTCATTGCAGGGGTTAGTAGAGCACTGATACTTGAGGCATTATCTGACTGTTTTCTTTCTCAGCTGGGATGTGTTGTTACATTGTTACCTGGTATGCTTATCTTTTTAGCCTATACCACTCGTTGACTCTCTTCCATATCTTTCACTCTCCTCATATGTTCCTTGCTACCTTATTTCTCGTTCTATCCTCCGGTTGCTGTTTCTTCACTTTGCTACTTATTTCCATCTTCCTCCCACTGTAACTACCTAACTCTTTACCTCTCCAGTCCTGTCTCTGTAACCCTGTACACAAAATACCTTTAATGGCTACCTTATTCTAACCTACTTTAACTGTTCCCTTTTTCTAGGCTGATACTGCTGCTAAAACCGACAGTGTGGAACATTCCACTGCCCAGTCCAAATTGAAACTCACCTCCTCTACCCAGCCAAACAGTGCTTCCAGCATTTCTACCACCGTTTAATGTGTTTTCACATTGTATTTTGTTTTCATATCCCCATACCTTCTTGTAATTAAGCTGAGGGTAAGCACATCACAGAATACAAACTCCTAGCTCTACCCCTTTTTTCTTCTCTTCCTCTTGCTTCCTGGTCTTCTCTTAGCTGTTTTGACATCCCTCTTTCTAATCCCATTCTGTTGTTTCCTTTTCCTCCTTTTCTGGTCTCCTATTCATCTCCAAAGTAGCAAACCATTTTTCTATCACTTAATCCCCCTCCTCCATTTAACTATCACTATTTAGACTGTTTCATTTTCTATCACTTGATTTCCCCACCCCATTTAACTATCACTGTTTAGACTGTTTCATTTTCTATCACTTGATTTCCCCACCCCATTTAACTGTCACTGTTTAGACTGTTTAATTTTCTATCAGTTGATTTCCCCACCCCATTTAACTGTCACTGTTTAGACTGTTTCATTTTCTATCACTTGATTTCCCCACCCCAATTAACTATTGCTATTTAGTCTATTTTATTTTCTATAACTTGATCCCCCCATTTAACTATTGCTATTTAGATTATTTTATTTCTTGACATACTAAAGCCATTGCTTTCTCTGTACAAATACTTACGGCTTTGCTGATTGTTTCTTCAGTTTACAGTCAGCTGAGAACTGGCCCAACACTAAACTTATACTCTATCCCCACTGTACACCCCCCCTTTCCTCACCCAACTTCCTCCCAAACCTTCCAGTCAACAATCATTTCATCTGTCCTTTATATAACCTAATCATTATTAAAGACGTTTACATAATCGCCCCTTGCCACTTGATTCAGGCAATTATTCTACCATTTAGTTATTTCCCATAACCATGCACACTGTGTTTCTCCCAAAACATGAATATTCACTTAGCTTCCTACTTATTGTCCCTGTCACTCGCATTCTCTTCCTTACCTCCATTGGTTCCTCTTACCATTGCACCCTCACATACAAACACCCAACACTTACTATAACCTACCCCAAAACCAGTTGCTCTGCCACCTATACTTTCCCTATAGCTCCATTGCTTTTTCCTCATTGTGGCACTACCTGCCACAAGATAAAAATATTCCCACTACCCACACTCCCCCTTAAAACAAAAACAAAATACTGTCTCCTATATAACCACTGTACGTCTCTCAAATTGCCTGTTATAAACCTACTACTGTCAGGTGACATACATCTGAATCCAGGACCTGACCACAACTGCTGCCTCTCTGCCCATCCCTTACATTCCCTAATCTCCACCCCCAGTACTACTGTACAGACTTTCCCATCCACATCCACCAGAAAACTATACTATCTATGAACATTCAAAGTATCATAAATAAAAACTCCCCATTTAATGCCTAGATCTCCCTACACACAGGTTGGGAGGGTGGCCTAATGGTTAAGGTGTTTGCTTTACAAACACAAGGTACAGGGTTTGAATCTCACAGGGGATAATTGGCTAGTCTTAAAATGGCCTACAAGGGCAGTTAGTCTAGTATGAACCTATAAAAACACCACCGACATTTTCACTCTCTCTGAAACCTAGCTAAAGCCTTACATATCTGACACTGAATTTCTTCCCCCAGGCTATAACATCTTCCTGCAAGATACACTTAAGAAAAAAGGTGGAGGTGTAGCTATTTTAAACTCTAATCAGTTTCCCTCTACCCTCTCTCAATCACTCCACCTAACTTCCACCCAGCTGAAGTTCTTATTGTGAGCTGTAAGCTGAAGAATCTCAAGAAATTAGCTATTGCTACCATTTACATTCCCCCAGATAACAAAACCCATATTTTTTATCTGTTTCTCTCCTGGATCTCTCAGACTATCTCTTAATAAGCTGTTAGCTGGGTGATATTAACATAGACTGGAATGCCCTCGATACTGATTCCCCTAAGACCTCTATTAACCTCTATGCCTTCTCCCAGCTAACCTCCACCCCTGCATGTCTAAGTAAACACAGCAATTCAGGGTCCACTCTAGACTGGGTCCACACCTGCAATCCTAAGCTGTATCACAACCCCTCCACTCTACCTGATGTTCTAAGTGACCACCATCCCACCTTCATATTAAGACACTCTCTGTAACTACACAAAACCCAGCAATTCTAAGACTGTTATAAACTATCTAATTTTAACTCAGACACTTTCAACCACATGCTCTCTTCAATTAATTGGTCCTTCCTCTATGACCTCCCCCTGGAAGAAACTGTCCTGGTATTTAACATATTTCTAGACACTCTTAACTCCCTGGCCCCATTAGGAAAATAAGAATCTAAACTCAGTTTGCTCCTTTGTTAATACAAGCCACTTGAACCCTTATGAATTAAAGAGATAGTGTCTGGAAAAAAATGGAAAAAATATAAATCTCTCACTGATTTTCAAAGGTATAGAGAGCTCCTTAACTTAACAAAAAAACCTTTTACCAAGAACCAGTAAATAATCCCCACTCCAACTCCCAAACGTTCTGGCATTCTGTTAATAAACGGCTCCATCCTGGAAGCCCTTCATTGCCTAACCCATGCCCTAATAGCTCTTCCACTGATACTGCTACCTTTCTTAATTCCTTCTTCATCAACTCTATCTGCAATCTAAAAGCAACAATAAAACAGGACCGGTGAGTACCACTGATGCTAATAAACCAAACAAAATAAGTAAATAAAAGCACCAAATGTCAAGGCTGATGACTAAAAACACTTTAATATAAAAAACAAATTAAGCACTTTCACAATATCAAAGATCGCTTCATACTAAGTAGATTGTATTAGCACAATATGTGATTTGTTTTGGCACTGATCATAGTTTTAAATTTATGGTTTTAGAATTAATTAATAAATATAGGTGTTAGTGGGGCTGACATTAGGAATTTAACAGAGACTACGGAGCAGAATTGGATACTGCTTTTTCAGGCAGATAAACCTCCAGGTCTTAATGGAGCTACAAGAGATGTCCCATATATATATACATATATATATATATATATATATATATATATATATATATAAATGTTGTTTTTAAGTGTTTTTTTACAGGATTATTTCAATACTTTTTAATTTGTTGTTTATGTTGATTCACTTTAAAATATCTAAAGTTTGTTGACTGGCTGCTAATTGATATAAATTGATGTGGTATATGGCAATCTACTTAGTCTGATGAAGCGGTCCTTGATATTGTCAAAGCGCTTACTTTGTTTTTTATATTGAAGTGTTTTTTAGTCCTCAGCCTTGACATTTGGTGCCTTTATTTTACTTCATTCTATCTGCAATCTAACCAAAAATGACATCATTACCTATCCCACTACCCCTCCATCTACCCATACAACCTGTTTCTCTCTTAATCCTGTCCCCACAGCTTAAATTAAATCACTTCTTAGCAAACTTAAAACATGCGCTCCATCAGCTGATAACCTATCTCCTCAATTCCTTAAATTTTCAACCAATACTTTCGCTTATCCCTTCTCCATATTAATCAACAGATCAGTCCAGGAAAATGTTATTCCTGAAATCTGGAAGAAATTCCATGTCACACCCTTACATAAAGGTGGTAACACAACAGACTCCTCAAATTTCAAGCCAATTGCCATTCTATCTCCCCTGTAAAAAATTCTTGAAAAGTGTATTCATAAACAGCTCCTTGACCACCCCCTGCTTGAAAATATCCTAACCCCTACACAGCATGGTTTTCGCCCAAATCACAGTACAGCTACTGCTCTGATATCCTTCACAAATTCTATTGCAAAATTCTTGTGACAACAATAAGTTTCCTGTTTGTTTTTGGACCTCTCCAAAGCCGTTGACACTGTTTCCCACAGATTACTTGTATCCAAATTAACTACCTTTAATCTCTCCAATTATGCACCTTCTTGGTTCTCCAGCTACCTCTCCAATAGATTCCAGGCACTTAAATGGCAGTCTAACTTTTATCCTGCCCTACCAATGCAAACAGAGGTACCTCAAGGCTCCATTCTTGGACCCCTACTGTTTAATATCTTTACTAATAAGCTCTACTCTTCCTGTCCTCTCTCCTCTGTGGTACAATATGCTGATGATTCCAGAATTGTCTCCAACAATATCACCCACATTCACACCCTCAGCCAAGAGTCATTCCACTTATTTGAAAAATGGCTAACTTTCAACCATTACTTAACCCTACAAAAACTAAACTTCTCCTGTTCCTCTCAAAATCTCTCCAGCATCACAAAACAACCTTAACTGTCTCCACCCTTAACACTATTATCACTGTTGACTCTCACAGAAAACTTGTAGGAGTTATTGTAGATGACCAACTAAAGTTCGATCTTCTTATTCATTAGTGCAGTAAAAAATCATAAAAAGTTAGGCCTGCTATACAGGCACAAAAATGTCATCACAATGCTTCGAGGCCCTCTCTTGCACAAGCTTTCCTACTCCCCACTTTACTCTATGCTACCCCTATTCTCACAAGCATCCAATCCAGTCTTCTGTCTAAACTGGAACTCACCTATAATAAAATTGCAAGATTTGCTACTAACCAACCCTGTCACTGTCATCACTGCATAGCCCCAAAAAGCCTGCAGTGGCTGGAATTTCGTCATCAAATCCTTCTACCTCAGCTTCCCATGGCTCACTCTTTCTTACATAAGCCCTATTCCTGTCCTTCTCTCTATCCCCTCATCCAGTCCTATACTCCCAAATGTGCACTCCATAGTGCTCAACAGCACCTACTGCAAGTTTATGTGCCCAATAAAAATACTGGCAAACTCCTCTACAGCCACTCAGTGGCAAATGCTTGGAATAAACTACCACTAAGTGTAAGATCGATCCTTGACACTAACTCTTTCAAAGTAACGCTAAAGGACAGCCTCCATAAATCCTGGTCATGCTTATGCAGTGACCCAACTTAATCTACCATCCTCTTCTCTAATTCTACTGCCCCCTCTCTGCTTACTGGTTTTCAAACCTCTACTAATAGGCAGTAGTACTTATAGCCTCCAGCGGCATATTCTTTGATATTGGTTTGCCTTGTGACTATGTCCTGTATATATTCTATGTTATAATTTATTTGTTCTCTTTGTTTGCAAGTTTATGACCATTTTAGCATTTTTTTGTTTTTCTATGTTACTTTCTTTCTCTGTTATATTCAATTTATTGACCATTTTAGCATGTTGTTTTTATATTGTAACTCTGGTACTCTGTTATACTTTTTGACATACTTTAACTCTATAAATTAGTTCTTTTTTCATTCTCTCTTGTAATAATCTACCATACGACTACTGTTTGTTAGTTGTAATACTAGAGTTTGTTTTCCATGACCTCCGCTGATAAAGGGCTGATGTCCAGTTAGACTAACCCGGTTGTCAAATAAGTAAATAAATAAATAAAATGAGTTCAACTGTTCTCTTTTTCTCTAAATAATCAAACTGAGAAAAATGTAAAATGTTCTTTCACCATCTAAGCATTGGATTTAGAAGGCAGTCAAATGAAGTATGTCAGTGAATTTTAGGAACACAACGAGGAGGAGACTGTCACTTCACTCCTATGAAATACTAGCTATAGATTCATAGGTTCATACTAGGCTGTCTGCCCTAGGGCATTTATAAGCCTAGCCAGAGTGTGTTTGGCTTTCGCCACCCATTTTAAATTAATTTTGCTATGCCCTTTTTCGAGGTTAGTATACTGTGCCTCTGTCTAACAGTGACACAGAAGTGATACCCGGGGTAAACCTAAGATCTCCCATCCACTCATCAAGATTCCTCTTGAAGAGAGTCAATGAGGGACTCTGCCTAACCTGGACTGGGATTTTATTCTAGAGTGAAGGGAGCCTCTGGGTTATGAATCTGTCCCTCCAGCATGTCCTATTTATTTCAGTGCTGAGGTTCAAGTCTCTCGAGCACTTAGCTCGATGGGATTTGGATTTTCTGAGTTGCAGCATGTCCATTAATTCCGGGTTGGACATGGCTTTATACGTCAGGCACAGATCGCCTCTGAGCAGGCAGTATGCCACTGAGTAGAGCTGGAGTTTCTTTAACCGGGCAGCATATGGCATCTCTTTGAGCCCTTTGATCCTCTTGGTGAGGTACTTTTGGGATCTTTCCAGTTGTCTGGTAAGGTACATCCCAAAAGGGGTATTGTACTCAATTATGGGCCTGATGAGAGATGAGTAAAGAGGCACGATGACCTCCCCTGATCTAGATGTGAATCCCTTTATGATTAGATGGGCTATATAAAATGTTTTTCTAACCACTTTGGCCACGTGGTTGTCAAATGAGAGATTGTTATCAACTTGGGTCCCCAGGTCCCTAATTACTTCTTCTGTACTTAATGGATTACCACCTATGTGGTAATTTGTGGGCACTTTGTTTTTGCCAAAGGAGATGACTATACACTTTTTGGCGTTTAGCTTGAGGCCATGGCTCTGTCACCAGTTTTCTGTTTCTATGAGGCCCTTTTGGAGGATGCTTGTGTCGGCTGGAGAGTCGATCATGGCGCCCAGTTTGCAGTCATCTGCGAACTTGGTCAGCCACAGTCCTTCCGTGTTGGCCTGTACCTCCGAGAAATATATACCGAACAAGAGAGGTCCCAGGAATGAGCCTTGTGGGACACCACTTGTAACTGGTTTGGAGTCTGACATGGCTCCAGCAATTCTAACCATGTGGGTTCTGTCCTTGATCCAGTTTGCAACCCATCTAGTGACATAGGGGTTTATATTTAAGCTGTTGAGCTTATCTATAATGCCCAAGTGGGGTATTGTATCAAAGGCTTTTGCGAGGTCCAGGTAGGCTGTGTGGACCACCGTCCCCTCGTCAATGGCCTTGGTGACTGTTTCGAAGAAATTGACTATGTTTAAGAGGCAGGATCTGCCTTAACAAAGCCGAACTGGGTAGGATCCAGTGTCTGTAGGTCCCCAATATCTTTATTTATGAGGTCCATGATGATCCTTTCCATAGCTTTGCAGACCAAGCTAGTCAGGCTTATGGGGCGATAGTTTCCAGGATCCGTTGAGGCACCACCTTTGTGGAGAGGGACCACTGTTGCTGTACGCCACTCTTTGGGTACATATCCTGTAGTAAGGCTGAGATTGAACAGTAGTTTTATGTTTGGGTTTAGCTCTTCTTGGAGATCATGTAGGACGCAGCCCGGGACACCGTCTGGTCCCATTGATGCTGTGTTTTTTGCTTTGGAGAGGGCATCTCTTACCTGAGCATCTGAGATGTCAGGGGGGCAGCACTCTGCTGGGATAGATATTTGCCCTTTTGGTGGGGAGGGGAGGGAGAAGTTTGCGCTGAACCTGTTAGCTAGGATGTTGGCAATGTCTGTGGGTTCGATGTATTTTTTGTCATTTTGGACTAATTCTGAGCATATCTGGAAATTCCCACTCAGGTTCCTAACATAACTAAAGAAACCCTTGTGATTATCCTTAATGTCCTGTGCAATTTTTCTCTCGAAGCTGGCCGTAGACGATTTTATGAGTGCCCGTAGTTTTTTGCTAATACTGATCAGAGATGCCTTCCTTTTTTCGGATTTTGCTCTATCATGTAGTAGCTTCCTCCTTCTATTGTATAGTTTGTTTATGGCTGGGGTCCACCAGACACCAGACAGGACGTCTGCCTTTGGAGGATTGGGTCTTGGTTTTATTTGGGATTGCATGATCCATGCATTCCTGAACATGTTCAAAGAATGCGTTTATAAAGGATTCTGTGGTCTGGGCTGTATTTTCCACAGGTTCGGGGGCTTTGAAGGATTCCACCTCAGTTTTGAGGAGTGTGAAATTTGCTTTAGAGAAGTTTTTCACTGTGGTTTTCTGTGCAGGGGGTGGGGTCGGGATGTGAATATCCAGTGAGATTAGTTTATGGTCTGATCCTACCAGTGAGGAATACACTTCTGGTCTGGAGCATAGAGTCCCCATGTTGGTGATGATCAGGTCCAGTATGTTTTCCCCTCTTGTGGGAGTGGTAACAAGTTGTTCCAAAGCATTTGAGTTTATAAATTCTAGGAACCTTTGGGCTAGGGTGTTGGAGCTAGAGTAATGCTCCCAGTCTATGTTTGGGTAGTTGAAGTTGCCCAATATAATGGTGTTTGGAGAGACCTTCATATTTTCCAGTGTTCTCAGGAAGGCCGAGCGGAGTTCCTGGGTTTGGGAGGGTGGTTTGTAGCAGGCTATAAACTGGAAGGCAGTTTTACCCACTGTTATTTGCACATGGATAGTCTCTGATGCTTCGTGCTGTGCCACCAACCTGGAGGTGTGGGTATCTTTGACGAATATTGATACTCCCCCTCCTTTTGTGGTTCAGTCCAAGTTTTGGGGCCGAAAAGCATGGTATGAGGTATAACCTGGTAGTGCTGGGGTGCTCTTGGGAGCCTTGAACCAGGTTTCTGTTACTGCACAGATATTGATGTTCTCCATGCTAAGGAGAGTTTCGAGTGCATGCATCTTGAGCTTTAGACTTCTGGCGTTGAGTAGCATTACTCTTAGTTTCTTATCCCTTGTGATACCTATGGCGGTGGGTTTGTCTTTTGTGCCTTGCCTAAAAAAGGCACTATGGGGGAAGCAAGAGCCTTTGCCAGTATCCGAAAGCCCAGGGGTGACAGGTGCAAGCTGTCCCTAGTGAAGCATCGTGGCTTGTCGAGCATGTCATCCCAGGCTGACAGGCATTGGATCCCCTTTGAATGACACCAATACTTAAGCCAATTGTTGAAATTGATCATCTTGTCTTCATATTGTGGCATCATTCTTGGTGAGGGTAAGATGCTACTCAAGGTCAGGGTCATACCGGCCTGGGCTACATGCTCAGAGAGCTCCTCTATGTCTCTTTTCATGTAGTCCAGGGAGGTACGTCTCAGGTCATTCACACCAGCATGGACAATGACCGAGTCATATTTTTTACTTGCCTTGGAGTGACCTGAGTGCTTGTGTTATGTGGCGGATCCTAGCACCCGACAGGGAGCTCACCGTGACCTTCTCCTTGTTCAGCCTGGTGAGCGGGACGTCAGTGTGCCTGACGATAGAGTCACCTATTACGAGTGTATCAGGTGTGTTGTTTAGCCTTAAGGGCTGTGAATCTTTGGCACACTGGCTTTGTGAGCTATGTGTTACATGTGTTTTGTTTTGGGGTAGCGGTTGCTTGGGTGTCTGCTTTGGAGGTCTCTGCTGCTTAGGCAGATTTTTATTTAGAGCCTCCGAGTATGTTTTTGTGTGTTTATGTGTTTGGTTTGCTGTCGTGGTAGGTCTATGTGAGACTGGAATTGTAGTGAGTGTGGTTTCCTTCTCCTCCTGACTGGTTACGCCAGTACTGAGTTGAGAGAGCTTAGCCTCCAGTTTGGCTATATGGTTGTATCTCTCACATGTGTTGGAATTTGTTGGGAGGAGGAGAGGGTTGTATGTGTACATGAGGCAGTTGTAACATTGCCTCAAGATTCCCAGATTCACCAGCTGGACCGGAGAGGAGATTGACAACTGACCTTTGGACATGCTAGAATAGTATTGGGAATTCCTTTATAATTGAAAAAAAGGGCCAATGGGGAACAACGTACTCAAGGGGAGTTTGTGAGGGTGTAGTGCTTTTAATTTTTTAGTGCTGACTTATATAATTGCTTTAGTGAGCAAGTGCCAGGTAACTTAAATGCAATGTGTTACAGGTAACTTAAATGCAAAAACGACAAACAGTAACTTTCTTTCAAGTGAAACAAGAAAATAAGTTCAGCAAGCAATGCAGATATCACTAGGGATCCACAGAAGCGCTGAAAAGCCGCGTTTTAGGTGGAATTAGCATTTCAGGGAAATGACAAGCAAACAAGCAACAAGCATACAAACAAAGCTAGATTCAGCAGGCCTGGATCTAGTCTATGCTACAGCAAACAAGGTGTACCAATTTCAGTAAGAAACAGTTCAAATATGCAGGCACTATAAGCCCTTAACCAGAAATTCCCAGCTCAGAAGGGCAGAGTACAGCCTCTATTCCCACAAGATTGCAGACCACGAACCTTCTTAATGTAAAATAACTGGCCTGAAGCCCAAGTGCTTAAACCAGAACTAATACACTTTTAGAATAACAGACACTGAGCCCTCATTCAGCAGTTCCCAACTTAGAAGGATGTAAGCTAACTGTCCTGCCACCACAGTGCAGGCCACAAACCTTCCTAATGTAAAACAACTGGTCTGAAGCCCAAGTGCTTAATCCAAAAGACTTAGAATGACAGCTACAATTTAATCAAGTTATTACCAAGGTGTAATAAATACAATTGAATACTTTAAAGAATGCCTGGATTAGTGCTCAAGTTATACAAACAAAGCTAGATTCAGCAGGCCTGGATCTAGTCTATACTACAGCAAACAAGGTGTACCAATTTTAGTAAGAAGCAGTTCAAATATGCAGGCACTATAAGCCTTTAACCAGAAATTCCCAGCTCAGAAGGACAGAGTCCAGCCTCTCCTCCCACAAGAGTGCAGACCACGAACCCTCTTAATGTAAAATAACTGGCCTGAAGCCCAAGTGCTTAAACCATAATTAATACACTTTTAGAATAACAGACACTGAGCCCTCAATCAGCAGTTCCTAACTTAGAAGGATGTAAGCTACCTGTTCTGCCACTACAGTGCAGACCACAAACCTTCTTAATGTAAAACAACTAAACAACTAGTTTGAAAACCAAGTGCTTAAACTAAAAGGCTTAGAATGAGTTACACCAAGCAGTAATAAATACAACTGAGTACTATTAAGATGACGCAAAAGCAAAATAAAGTAGGAAGAAAGACAAATACAGTAAAAGCAGATACATTTTTTTTTTTTTGAGTGAGCAAATGAGATGGGCCCAGGAGTTACAGGACAGAACGAAGTGCAAATGCAGGCCTTCAAATCAGAAAGTTGAGGGAGATGGAAGACCACCCAAATGGCCAATAACTACAAATTCTGGGCCAGAACCACTCCTTATGTGGTAGACAGGTTACCTAATGCTTACCACTCCCACTAATAAGCTAGAAGGCTTCCCTCCAACACAGAAAGGCTTGGGGGGCTCAGAAGCTTACAAACAATCCTGAATACTGCAAATCTGTATCTGGAACACTAATTACAAGAAAGGTAGGAAACATGCTTACAATTTTTTTTTTTTAGAAAAGTAGCAAAAACCATAGTAAAAACAATTCACATGCAGTGCAAGCTGGCACACTTGAGTATGTAGCAATATTAGTCCACACACAGTTTGAAAAAATGTAATTAAATTAAAAAGGACTAAAAGCAAGTGCAGAAAGGGTTTATTAGGTAGAATGCGGTAAAGAGATGGGACTGGGGGAGTGTTCTAGATCAAATCTACAGTGGGGCGGGCACTGCAAAAGCCACCAAATTTAAACTACAACCAAGAACAGGGAGTGGGGGTGAGACAGTTTCAGCAGAGATGTGAGGAATCACATTTCAAATTATAAAACCAGAAAAATATATACTGATCTCTGTATAATTGCAGAACAGTAAGACAACAGATATCTAAGCAACAATTTAGCTCTATAATACAGAATAATACAGTAAAATATGTGAGTGAACTCTGATTACAGGCTGATGAAACAAAAATAAATAAATAAAATAAGTTCCAGCAGTAGTTTCAGTGCGTATCTGATTTATAAAATTGTACTAAGGTACCTTTTTGAAGAATACAAAAGCTGATTGGCTGCTCATTCTTATTTTAACTTTTTAGTGATAAACATGAAGTATCTCAGCAGAATGAACTCGCAGATGCTTTTGCCTGTAAGGGTTGCACTTACTTGAAATGTTCAAATACGCCTCAGATCTGTTTCACAGCTGAAGTCTGTATTTGACTTCTAAGAAGACAACTACTGGAAATCCTCCAGGCAGTTGCTTAATGCCATTGTTTAAATGTGTGAAAATTCCACATTAGGATATGTAGAGATGGTCTTAATGTTCATGTGGGTCATGTAAGCACTTTTAATTTGAAAATGTAGTGTTTTACCCACAATATTTTCTGACTGCTACTGATATGGAGTTGCATTTATACTATAGGAGTGCTCTTGGGCTGAAAGTAGACAAGTTAAACACCTTTGGCTTCACCGTGAAGCAGCTGGAGCACTTAGGGAATAGAAAGAAACTGAAAACCAGAAAGTCAAATCCACATTTTGCCTAGTTTCTCCTTGGGAGTTTTGCCATGAACGAGAGAGAATGCAAACATTCTTCACTGTTTGACTGGAAAGAAATTGATACTGACTGTGGAAATGAGTGCCAGGGTCAGGACAAAGATGAAAATGTGTCACAGAGGGGCATTTGAGTGAAGCACCTCTGATATGTTCTGTGAATGATAGTTCAGCCAAGAATTAATTTATTCTTTGTATCCTCTCTGCTTTGCATAAAACATTTGAATCCTTACCAGAAATATGTTTTCACATTATTTGGAACTGATTTGGCTATTTAGAAACTTTTTTTAGACTTTTGCAGGTTTTCATTTACTAATTCAAATCATTTCCCTCAACTTGCATCACTCTGAACTGGCTACAGCTAAAACAAGCTTGTATTTGATGGTTCTGTGTCTCAAAAATAAAGGCAGTAACATTTTGACATACTGAGAATAGAATAGAACTTATTACTGTATCTACATAGCTTTACGTTTCTGAATCTGATGGATTTCCTAGTTATATATAAAAATTGCATTATTCGTTATGTAGTGCAAGGAGTGTGGTGCTTATATTCCGATATCCAGAAAAAAAAATTAGTTATGCTCTTCTATAGCATGAGAAACAAACTTAACAATTGTTAAGTACTCCCTGCATCACTTGCTAAGATCAGTTATTTCACTAGGCAGATAAATCTGTCAGTACTGACAAGCAAACAACAGCAGCAGAATTAAAAACAGATTTGTTTCTGCCTGCTATCTGTGCTGGTAATGTGTCCCTTATTTTCTGTAAAATAAGAGAGTGTGTTACTGCCTTTCTGACAGGACTTGCTAAGTGTTTTACGTCTTTCAAAGCCAGCAAAACACTTACAGCTTTTTTCCTGTAGCTAGTAGTAGATGGAGCAGTTAAAGCTCTATGCACTACAAAGAATTAGGGCTTCTGATCATAACCCATTGTTATGTGTTCTCAGCATGAATGCCAAGATTAAACTCTCGAGCTTTGGTTTTGAGGTGAATTTATTGGCATCCAAGTCTCAAACACATAATACATCAGTTATGACTGGCATCCTGCTTATAATCCTCTCTAATGCTTCTATGCATAATGGATTGTCTTTCAATAGTAATTTGCAGAAAATTACTTGCGCATTGCCTACTGATTATAAAATATTCCATTAGTTCAGAAATGTGTCTTTGTTGTAGTATTTTCTAGTTAGAATGGCCATCAGTGTAAGAACAACCTTGAATGCATGACCGGCCTTACCGTGACAGTCTTTCATATTAGATTTTTCTGGGGATTCAGAAAGAACCCCACATGTGGTGATAGGAGCTGCAGACAAAATGGTCTGTTCCCACCATGTGGGAGAATGTGATTCAAAGACATATTACCCACAATAAGAAAACATCTCATTATCAACTAATTTGCTTATCTTGGAATCACCCTTAACTTCTGCAAATGCAAAGCAGCACTTTCCTATGGTAGTTCCCACTGGCATCCCATCCATAATGTTGGTACAGGAACCTCCCTCATTCACTGTCCCCCCCCCCCCCACACACACACACACACCTCTTACCTGTTCCTGAGTAGACAGAATGTCCCTGATGTCTCTTCTCCCTGCCTTCGAAAATCACTTATCCTTACAGTCAGTCAGTAATGCCAGACATTAGCTTTCGTTCTTCTTCTTAGTGCTTTTACAGTACATCATGATGGTAGAGCTGTTGTGAGTACAATTACAGTTCTCCTTTGGCAGTACAGTTACGGATGTTCTTCGTGTTTCACTGTTGCAGTAATCACACTTGGGTTATCTGCCTGCAGGTAGCCCTCAGTCGGCCCAAATACCAGAGACTTATTATATCTGTGTCAGTTGCTGTCGCTCCAGGACAGTCTTTCATGTTAGATTTTTCTGGGGATTCAGAAAGAACCCCACATGTGGTGATAGGAGCTGCAGACAAAATGGTCTGTTCCCACCATGTGGGAGAATGTGATTCAAAGACATATTACCCACAATAAGAAAGCATCTCATTATCAACTAATTTGCTTATCTTGGAATCACCCTTAACTTCTGCAAGTGCAAAGCAGCACTTTCCTATGGTAGTTCTGACTGGCATCCCATCCATAATGTTGGTACAGGAACCTCCCTCATTCACTGTCCCCCCCACACACACACACACACACACACACACACACACACACACACACACACACACACACATTTCTCTTACCTGTTCCTGAGTAGACAGAATGTCCCTGATGTCTCTTCTCCCTGCCTTCGAAAGTCACTTATCCTTACAGTCAGTCAGTAATGCCAGACATTAGCTTTCGTTCTTCTTCTTAGTGCTTTTACAGTACATCATGATGGTAGAGCTGTTGTGAGTACAATTACAGTTCTCCTTTGTCAGTACAGTTACGGATGTTCTTCGTGTTTCACTGTTGCAGTAATCACACTTGGGTTATCTGCCTGCAGGTAGCCCTCAGTCGGCCCGAATACCAGAGACTTATTATATCTGTGTCAGTTGCTGTCACTCCAGGACTGATGTCAGGTCGTCAGTGATATAAAATCAGACAGCCGACACCATTACATCAGTCTTTCTTGCTCGAAGCTGAAGCAGTTCGCATGAGTGCCGGTCGGCTGCTACCTTAGTTTTCGTTTCTGAATTGAATTATCCGGAAGTCTTCTAAAGCTACGTACCCCATTGGGGATCCTTTTTTCTTGCTCTAACCGATGTCAGAAAAAGTTAAAAATTGTCTTGCTTAGATTTCCTTTCTTACTGCGTCACCTGTTTAGGCCCAGACCACAATGTACCTCGCTGTCGGTTTTGTACCTTGTTCAACGCCCAAACTATTTGTCGTTGGGCACTTATTGTTGTTAAATACTTTCGTTCTCGATCTCCGTATTCTGAAATGGCTTCTATAAGCCATACGACTACCAATCTTCTAAAAAAAACGCAAGGATAAAGACAGAGACAGACCGCACAGGTCCAAGGCTGCCAATGACGCTTCCGTTAAGCTAGTCGCCAGTTCGCCGGTACTCAGTGAGGTGCTTTTGCAGCCCCTGATGCCCACTTCAGTGGATTCGCAGGCCTCTACCGAGACCCATCTGGAGTGTGGTATGCCGCGAGACTCTTCTTTCGACTACTGAACCTGCGGATGTCTCTACCTTGGATGGGTCCGGAGCTGCTGAGCAGGCACCAGCTTCTGAGGAAGTTCTTCGCACTACCGATGTTTGACACAAAACGACAACTTCTTTCATGTCTTCAGTTCTGTCTAAAACTACTGAGTTTCTAAGGCCAAGAGTACGTGCTACGCCTAAAAAAGTGATGACCAAAGCTCATGCACCTGCTCCCTTGCCACAACATCAAATGCTTAAAATGGCAGAAGACCTTATTATGCTGATTAAGGGAAGTCAGCCTTCCCCTGCTAAGAGAAAAAGAGACCTGTCTCCAGCAGCTTCAACAGACTAAGAGTCCGATGACTTTGAGGTATCTGATTATGAAGACATGCCCTTATCTGCTTATGAGGATTCAGATGCAGAGGAATCCATTCCCTCTGCTTCTCCTCCAGAGGATTTTTCTTTTGGTGAAACCTTGCATACTTTAAGAGAGCATTTCCACAGGGAATGCCAAGACTATCCTCAGTCCAAAAAGAGACTGAGAATTTCTAGATTTGCCACAACATAGGCCTTTAGCAATACCCCCAGTCCTAGATGTTGTGGATGATGTCTTTATGGAATCCAGTTTAAATACTGATACTTTACACCCTGTTCCTAGGAAACCAGACAGGTACTACAGAGTACCCGACTCTCACAAATTCCTTTTCAAAAATCCTACTGCTGACCCAGAGGTCATCTCCCAGGGGCCTAAAGGTATCAAAGCAACTACAGCTAAGAATCCCACTCCTTCGGACAGAGATTCCAGAGCTCTGGACAGATGGGGGTAAGAAAGTATATACCTCTGCAACTCTCGCCATTAGGGCTTTGAATTGTCCGTTTCACATGTACCAACAACATATTATGGAACTTTTTAAGCAAAAAATAGTTACCTTTACAGACTGTGCAGAAAATAAAGAATTGCAAGGGCTTATGCATTCTTCAAGCCAAGTCAGCAAGCATACATTGCAGTGTGGCTTTGACGCCCTAGAAGCATCTTGCAGGGCAGCAGTCACTGTTTCTGTACTGAGAAGGCATGCTTGGCTTAAGGAGCAGACCTTGCCAGACCATATCAAATCAAAGTTATTAGACGCTCCTTTGAACAAGGACAATATGTTTGGCACCATAGCATAAGAGGTTCTAAAAAAGATGGAAGAAAAAGTTAAATCTATGCAGACAGTCAAAGAATTCTTGCAAGTACAGCCTCCTAGATTCAGTAGGCATTGCCCCTCGAATCATTGGTCCTTTCCAGCCCCCTCAAGGCCATCTCAAACTAGACCCAGGGGGAACAGACTCCCCCCCCAGACTACAGTCTCAGCATATGCAGAGATCTAAGCAATGGAGTGCCTCCACCTCTTAAGCAGGGAGTGCTAAGCCGCCCCCTTACAGAAAGAATTCCCAATGACTTCTCAACTCCACTCCCCACCTCTGCCCAACTGCTTGTGCCCCTAGGAAGAAAGCTTGCCCTTCATGCAAAAAACTGGATTTCCATCACCAAAGACCGATGGGTCCTCAACAGTGTATTCCAGGGGTAAACATTTTACTTCCACTCACTGCTAACCCCAAAATGGTTCCCAGAACTTCCTCCAAGCCAGTGGGCAGAGGCACAAAACCAAGTTCAATCCCTGCTCTCCATAAGGGCAATTCAACCTGTTCCTGTGGAACAGATAGTTCAAGGATTCTATTCCAGACTTTTCCTGGTCAACAGAAAAGAGGGCACTTGGCGCCCAATCCTAGATCTTTCAATTGTCAACATCTTAGTGGTGGTACCAAATTCAAAATGCTCACCCTGCAGCAGCTTCTACCTATGCTAGCCAAAGATGCCTGGTTAGTCACCCTAGACTTAAAAGAAGCCTATTTGCACATCCCTATAAGGGAGTCATGCAGGAAATATCTATGCTTCAGGGCAGGATCTATGCATTATCAGTTCTCTGCACTTCCCTTTGGCTTATCCACTGGTCCCAGAGTATTCACAAAATGCCTGGCTCCAACCATTGTTTACTGCAGACAGAGAAATATTCTAATTTACCCATACTTCGACGACTGCCTGATTCAGGCAGACAGTTGGGAAATGCTGTTGCAGCACCTGACATTTGTAAACAACCTTCTAACTTCCCTGGGGTACACCATCAATGAAAATAAATCAAAACCAGTCCCCAGTCAAAAGATTGCATTCCTAGGAGCAAGCTTGGATACAGCATCCAAGATGGCATTCCTCACTGCAGAAAAATAAGCCTATCTGACAGACTATTTTACTCAAATGGCCACCAGAACCCAGCTATTCACAAGGAAAATCCTGCAGGCCCTAGCGTTCATGGCCTCATGCATCTTACTAATTCCATATGCCAGACTGCATATGAGGAAACTTCAATGGTACTTAAAAAGTTTTTGGTGCCAACATTCTCAGGACCTGGAAACTGTCATTCCTATCATACCCTGTCCAAGGACAGAGTTTCTTTGGTGGGCAGCAGCATGCAACCACAACAGGGGACTGCCCTTTACTCAACCCTACACTTCCCAGACTCTAACCACAGACACATCAGACTATGCCTGGGGGGCACACATGGACGGCAAGTGCATTCAGGGCCACTGGAGCACAAGTCAAATTCATCTGCACATCAACCAAAATGAGATGCTAGCTGTGCGGCATGCTCTGACAACTTTCAGATCCCTACTCTCATCAGAACACCTGCTAATAAAAACAGACAACACCACAGTTATGTGGAATATCAACAAGCAGGGGGCAACCCACTCTTACCCACTCTGCAGGCTAGCCATGGCCCTGTGGAACACAGCCTTGGACATGCAGGTCCATCTGCAAGTTCAATTCCTGCCAGGCAAACAAAACTCACTGGCACATGACTTAAGCAGAAATCTCCTAGACCCACACGAGTGGCAATTAGAGCCCAGCACCTTCAACCTTCTGATTTAGAAATGGGGGACCCCAGAGGTGGATCTTTTTGCCTCCCCCTGCAATCACCAACTCAGCAAATTCTGCACCAGGACACTTCACAGCAGGGCCTGGAAAGTGGATGTCCTATTCTTCCAGTGGGTAAATCTCTCAATCTATGCCTTTCCCCCTCTGCCCCTTCTCTCAAGAGTATTGCTCAAGATAAGACAGGACAGACCAAGGACAATTCTGATTGCCCTGGACTGGCCACGTCAGCACTGGTACCCACTCCTGCACAGCCTGTCACCAGTGCCACCCTGGCACCTACACCAGAACCTAACCCTGCTCTCTCAGCAGGGGGAACAGATCTTGCATCCACAACTGCAAACTCTAAATCTTGTAGCCTGGCTTATTCCTTGAATTCTCCCCCAGTAACCAGCCTAAGCAAGCAGGTACTGGACATCATTCTTGAAGCCTGAAGACCCAATACAAGGAAATCCTCTGCTGATAAGTGGAAAAGGTACTGCTCCTGGATTCAATCTAAAGGAGAGGAGACAGCACTGCCCTCCCTGACTCTAATCCTGAATTACTTAGCAGATCTACTCCACAGAGGCCTATCTATGTCCTCCATTAAGATCCATGCCTTTGACATTTTGGCTCATTACAACACCGAGCCACCTCTTTTCTCTCACCCTCTTATCAAACAGTTCCTGAGAGGGGCAGTCAACTTAAGGCTGTCAAGGAGAGCACCTACCCCTGCTTGGGACCTTATCTTTGAACTGGAAAAGCTCACGCTACCCCCCTTTGAGCCTGCAGTGTCAGCAGAGTTAAAATTCCTCTCTTGGAAAACAGCCTTACTTCTGGCCATCACTTCAACTAGAAGAGTGTCTGAGTTACAAGCACTTACGGCTGTGGAACCCTTCATTATTTTCTAATCTATCCATTTGCCAGCTTTCTTCCCTAATCCTCAAAATAAAGGGGAAAGGATCCTGCACTCCTTGGATGTGCATAGACGGCTCAGATTCTACCTTAATAGGACTAGGTCCTTCAGCAAATCTGACCAGTTACTAGTCAGCTTTGCACCAGGGGCAGAGGGCAAGGCCATTTCAAAGCAAACAATTTCCAAATGGATAGCACACTGCATCAATTTCTGCTACAAGCCGCATGGGAAACCAACCCCTCAGGGGGTCAGAACACATTCCACTAGGGCAACTTCTATGTCTACAGCATTCCTCAGGGTAGTCCCTACCAGGGACATCCTGGAAGCTGCTACCTGGAGTTCTGTACACACCTTCACCAAGCATTACCACCTGCCTATCTTTTCCAAATCCAGGGTGGGTTTTGCAGCAACAGTCCTGCAAGGCATACTAGCCAGCCCCAACTCTTCTTGACTACCTCCACCCTTCTTGGGAATCTACCCAAGTGTGATGACTGCAACAGTGAAACACGAAGAACATAGTACAGTTGTGTACACTTACCATAAATGTAGATGTTCGAGTGCATTCACTGTTGCAGTCCTGGTTTCCCTCGCTCCAGCTCCCTTGTCTCTCTTCTCTCTATGTGTATTACTCACCCCTTTCAGGGGTATTGGCATTTACTTTTTACTGGTAGTGTTTTCTCTACCATAACTTAACCCACTATTTGGGGGGCTCCTGACATTTGGGGCAAGAAAAACTGATGAAATGGCGTGGGCTGCCTGTTTTTATACCCTTGCTGACCTGACATCAGTCCTGGAGTGACAGCAACTGACGCAGAAATACTAAGTCTCTGGTATTCGGGCTGACTGAGGGCTACCTGCAGGCAGATAACCCAAGTGTGATGACTGCAACAGTGAATACACTTGAACATCTACATTTATGGTAAGTTTGCACAACTGTACTTTCTCCCTGGTGTTTTCCAGTGCTCCTCCTGGCTTTATCCCAAAGCCTACTCAAACACAACCACTCAGCTCTCATGTGTCCCTGACTGTACAGGCCTTTCCTGCTTTTGCCTTTTACATGTTTCCTGTACCTTGTAACTCGCACACACTTGCAGTCACTGAATAATACCTAGAGTTTCATGCGTCTTCTGATGTAAAAAGTACCTTCTAACTCCTCAGGTAGGGTAAAGGGTTAATGTTCCTGCTCTTGGTGTCAAGAGTGCAGAGTTTGAAGCACAATATAAAGAGGATTCCTGTTGTCTAGTGTTCCTCCTACTACAGAATGTTGTTTTATTATGGTTTTATATGCCTTTACATCGCTGTATCAGTAGTTATCCTTGGTATCTAGTGTTCCATACCCTCAACATTGCAAGTTTGTCTAGGAAAATATGGAGGTTTGACAGCCCACTCTACACACACTTATGCTCATATTAACACAGTCACACATCACACACACACACACACACACACACACACACTCTACCTCACTTGATTGTAGTCATGGGCACACTCACCCATTCACCTGTACACATACACATAGGTTCATAGGTTCATAGGTTCATACTAGGCTATCTGCCCGAGGGCATTTACAAGCCTAGCCCATTGTTTTGTGGCTTACGCCACCCCTTAGTACGGGGAACTAAACCCATTATTTTGCTGTGCCTCTGTCGAGCAATGACACTGAGGTGATCCCTGGGGTATATCTGCGATCTCCCATCCATTGGTCAAGATTTCTCTTGAACAAGGCCAGTGAGGTGCTCTGCCTCACATGTACCGGGATTTTGTTCCACAGCATAGGGAGTCTTTGGGTGATGAATCTATCCCTCCAGCACGTCCTATTAATAGTCGTGTCAAGGTTTAAGTCTCCCGCCCTTGTGGCTCTGATGGATCTGGATTTTTTGAGGTGAAGCATATTCAACAAATCTGGGTTTGACATGGCCTTGTATGTTAGGCAAAGGTCACCTCTGAGCAAGCGTGCGACTGAGTAGAGCTGGAGTTCTTTCAGTCGGGCAGCATAGGACAGATTTTTGAGACCCTTTATCCTTTGGTGAGGAACTTTGTGGCCTCTCCAGCTGCTGCAAGTGTCGGGTCAGATACATTCGAATGGGGCATTGTACTCAATCATTGGTCTGATGAGTGATGAGTAAAGGGAGACTATGACCTCCCTTGATCTAGATGAGAAACCCTTCATGATAAGGTGGGCAATGTAGAAGGTCTTCCTAACTACTTTAGCTACATGAGTGTCGAATGACAGACTACTATCAACCTGGGTCCCCAGGTCCCTGATAACTTCTTCTGCGCTCAGTGGATTGCCACCTATTTGGTAGCTAGGGGTAACCTTGTTTTTCCCGAAGGGTATGACTATGCATTTTGGCATTTAACTTTAGGCCGTGGCTCTGGCACCAGTTATCCATTTCTGTGAGACCCTTCTGAAGGATATTTGTGTCAGATGTGTTTTCTACTATGGCGCCCAGTTTGCAGTCATCTGCAAACTTGGTCAGCCATAACCCTCCTGTGTTTGCTTGTACTGGAGAAGTAGATGCCAAACAAGAGTGGGCCCAGGACTGAGCCCTGTGGGACACCACTTGTGACAGGCTTTGAGTCTGACATGGCGCCAGCAACTCTGACCCTGTGGGTTCTGTCACTCAGCCAGTTTGCAACCCATCTTGTGATATATGGGTTGACATTTAAGCTGATGAGTTTTTCAATGATACCTGAGTGGGGTATTGTATCGAAGGCCTTAGCCAGATCGAGGTAGGCTGTATGGACTGCCTTTCCCTCATCAATGGCTTTGGTGACTGTTTGAAAAGTCAACCAAATTTAAAAGGCATGATCTGCCTTTGACAAAGCCAAACTGGGTTGGATCCAAAGTCTGCAAATTCCCTATGTCTTTATTTATGAGGTCCATTATGATCCTCTCCATGGCTTTGCAGATAAGGCTTGTCAAACTAATGGGCCGGTAATTTCAGGGTCGGTGGAGGCACCGCCTTTGTGAAGTGGTACCACAGTTGCAGTGCGCCACTCCTGGGCACGTATCCAGAGGTAAGACTTTGATTAAACAGCTGTCCTAGCTGTGGGTTTAATTCCTCATTGAGTTCATGGAGCACACAGCCGGGGACACCATCAGGTCCCATGGATGCTGTGTTTTTTGCTTCGGAGAGAGCAGTTTTCACTTGGACGCTGGAGATGTTTGGGGGGCTGCAATCGTTTGGTATAGATATCCCTCCTTTTGGGGAGGGAAGAAGTTTGCACTGAACCTGTCAGCCAGTATGTTGGCAATGTCTGTAGGATCAGTAATCTTCACATCATTTTGAACTAGCTCTGAGCATATCTGGGAGTTTCCTCCCAGGTTTCTAACATAGCTAAAGAAAGCCTTATGATTGTCTTTTGAGTCTTTAGCTATTTTTCTCTCGAAATTTGCTTTGGAAGATTTTATGAGAGCTCTTAGTTTTTACTTATAGTGATCAAGGGTGTCTTACCTTTAAGGATTTTGCTCTATCTTGTAGTAGCTTCCTCCTTTTGTTGTAGAGTTTGTTTATGGCTGGGGTCCACCAGACTGGACGCTTGCCTTTGGTACAAAGAGTCTTTGTTTTGTTTGGGATTGCCTTATCCATGCAGTCCTGTAGGTGCTGGTAGAAGGCATTTGTAAGTGATTCAGCGGCTTGAGTACTGTTTTCCTGCTCGGGGCCTTAAAGGAGACCACACTAGTCTTTAGAAGTGTGAAGTCGGCTTTTGAGAAGTTCTTTACTATGGTCTTTTTTTTTTTCGGTGGGGGTGGGATGAGGACCTCCAGCGAGATTAGTTTGTGGTCTGATCTCACCAGTGAGGGGTACACCTCCGGTGTTGAACATTGTGCTCCCATGTTCGTGATGATGAGATCAAGTATGTTGTCTCCTCTTGTGGGGATGGTGACTAGTTGTTCCATGGCATTTGAATTTATGAATTCCAGGAACTTTTGGGCTAGGGTGTTTGGGCTTGAGTAGTGTTCCCAGTCTATATTAGGGTAATTGAAGTCACCTAGTATGATGGTGTTTGGTGATACATTTATCCCCTCTAGTGTTTTCAGGAAGGCCATGTGAGGTTCCTGAGTTTGTGAGGGTGGCCTGTAACATGCTACAATTTGCAGAGCAGTCTTGCCTATGGTTAATTGCACCTGGATGGTCTCTGATGCATCGTGCGTTGCCACCAGTCTTGAGGTGTGGGTGTCCTTGATGAATATGGATACCCCTCCTTTCTTGGTATTATCCGGATTTTGGGGCCGAACGCATGATATGAGGTAAAACCTGATAGCGCTGGGGTGCTCTCGGGAGCCTTGAACCAGGTTTCTGTCACAGCACAGACATCGATGTTCTCCATACTGAGAAGGGCCTCGAGTGCATGCATTTTGAGATTTAGACTTCTGGCATTGAGCAGCATTACCCTTAGTTTTTTCCTTTTATGTTCTAGGGTGGTAGGTTTAGAATTTGAGCCTTGCCTAAAAAGGCACTATGGGGTGGCAAGAGCCTTTGCCAATATCCGAATCCCAGGGTGACAGGTGCAAGCCGTCCCTTGAGCAGCGTGGCTTGTCCAGCATGTCATCCCAGGCAGACAGACACTGGATCCCCTTTGAATGACACCAGTGTTTAAGCCAATTGTTAAAGTTGATCATCTTATCTCTGTATTGTGGCATCATTCTTGGTGAAGGTAGGATACTGCTCAAGGTCAGGGTCATACCTGCCTGGGCTACATAATCAGAGAGCTCCTCAATGTCTCTTTTCATGTAGTCCAAGGAGGTACGTCTCAGGTCATTTACACCAGCGTGGACAATGACTGAGTCATATTTGTACCTGCTGTTGAGAGACTTGAGTGCTTGCATTATGTGGCGGATTCTAGCGCCCGACAGGCAGCTTACTGTGACCTTCTCCTTATTCAGTCTGGTGAGCGGACGCCAGTGTGTCTGACTATGGAGTCACCAATGACAAGTGTGTCTGGCATTGTGTTTGGCCTTAAGGGCTGTGACTGTTTGACACTCTGACTGTGAGGTCTATGTGTTGCAGGTGTTGTGTTCTGAGGTGGTGGTTGTTTGGGTGTCTGCTTTGGTGGCCTCTGTTGTTTTGGTAAATTTTTGATCAGAGCCTCCGAGTATGTCTTTGTGTGTTTATGTGTATGATTTGAGGTTGTAATGGTACTATGTGAGACTGGGTCTATAGTGTGTGTGGTAACCTTCTCCTCCTGACTGGTCTTGCCAGTCCTATGTTGAGAGAGCTCAGCCTCCAGTTTGGCCGTATAGTTGCATCTCGCATGTATTTGTGTTTTGTGGGAGGAGGAGAGGGTTGTCTGTGTACATGAGGCAATTGTAACATTGCCTCAATATTCCCAGGTTCACCAGCTGAGCAGGAGAGGACACAAGCAACTGATCCCTCGACATGCTAGAAGGAATAGACAAAAAAAAGATTTAAAAAGATTTCGGGGGGACGTGGGTGACCGAAAAATGGGGGGTTGCCTTTTTGGGGTACTATGACAAGAGTGCCGTATCAGGGTAATAAGTACTGTAGGAGCAAGTGCTACGTTTAACAGATAGAGAATATTCTACTTGGAGTCAAGTAGAGATGATCTTTTTAATTATAGGATACGCTGATTAGATCAGTAGTATAGTTCGAGGAAGGTAGTTTTAAGGGAAAATTTGAAGAGTGGACTTTAGGTAGCCCGAATAGTTTAAACCTGCTTAACCGGCGCTGCCCTAGTGTGCAACAGTGGCAACTCCGCGCTAAATCACTCTAACGTTTACGCGTTTTATACCAGGGGCTGGAAAAAGCTAGAAACTGGCCCAAAACGACCAATAAACTACTAGTTACTGGCTGAAACCTCACAAAACTGGACAAAGGCAGCTCAATGCTTCCCCTCTCACTGGTAAGCAAGGTAACTTCCTCTCCCCAAATAAGGCAAGGAAACAGTACACAGGAACTACAACCAAAGCCCAGGAATCAGCAACTCTGAAACTGGACTAAACTAGTAAAGCAGGAAAAACAAGAGATATTTTTTCTTTTTTTTTTTTTCACAAAACAGGCAGAAAACAGGTACAGCAAACACTTATAAATGCTATGAATCAGCTACTACAGCTTACACAGAAGAATTTGCTACAAATACAGTCAAATAGTAACAAACAAGGATTCCAAGTGCAATATTAAGTTAAATGCAGTATAAACAGCTTCAATGTAACAGAAATGCAGGCAAAATACAGTTGCTAGGTATTCAGATGTGAAAAGCAACAAAAATTATACTTAGTATCAAGAAAAGTCACTTTTTCAGCTCTCTGCAGCCTGGATTACTCTGCTGGCCCACGTGGAGTCTGTGCTGAGTAGGTACAAGCTGAAAACGCGTTTACCTGCTTTTATACCAGGGGCTGGAAAAAGCTAGAAACTGGCCCAAACGACCAATAAACTACTAGTTACTGGATGAAAACTCACAAAACTGGACAAAAGGCAGCTCAATGCTTCCGCCTCTCACTGGTAAGCAAGGTAACTTCCTCTCCCCCAAATAAGGCATGGAAACAGAACACAGGAACTACAACCAAAGTCCAGGAATAAGCAACTCTGAAACTGGACTAAACTAGTAAAGCAGGAAAACAAGAGATATTTTTTTCTTTTTTTTTTTTTTTTCACAAAACAGGCAGAAAACAGGTACAGCAAACACTTATAAATGCTATGAATCAGCTACTACAGCTTACACAGAAGTATTTGCTACAAATACAGTCAAATAGTAACAAACAAGGATTCCAAGTGCAATATTAAGTTAAATGCAGTATAAACAGCTTCAATGTAACAGAAATGCAGACGAAATACAGTCGCTAGGTATTTAGATGTGAAAAGCAACAAAAATTATACTTAGTATCAAGAAAAGTCGCTTTTTCAGCTCTCTGCAGCCTGGATTACTCTGCTGGCCCACGTGGAGTCTGTGCTGAGCACACACATACATGGATACAGTCCTAACCTAGCTATCTTCCCACTAATCCTCCTACCATGAGCACTCTGGAAGACCCATACACACACACACACACACACACACACACACACACACACACACACACACACACACACACACACACACACACACATGCACATGTGCACACACGCGCACACAGAAATGCACACACAGTTGCACTCAGCCACACAGTCTCCTTATACCACAATAACTTGACATATACTCACATGTTCAGACACACACACATATATGCACATGGGTGGTTGGGGTAACGTTCACAGCCGTTACATAAATCCCTTACTGCAGGCAACTCTTGGGGGAGAGTACATGACTAATTAGCATAGGCTGCTCCCTCAGAATGTCTCACTACCATTTGCTGTAGGCCACAGAGACAACTCAGTGCAGAGCTGAGGTGTACCACCATGGTAGGGCTTTTTCTGAATCAGAAATGGTTACTGCAAAATGTATACTAGTCTTATAACTTGCAGTAACCTTACTGAATTTGGCTCAGGAGTCTTCTTTTCTTTTCAAGGGTCAATTTTGTTTTTAAAATGTACATAGGAGTTATTAGAATTTTCCATGGAACATCCTTTTAGTAATTTAAAGCTCTCTTTTTCATTTAACAATTGTTTCCACTGTGTTCTTTAACTGACTTGCACCTACAATGGCAGTATTCATTTTGAATAGCCTTTGATTTTATCTAGTCTATAAGACTTATAAAAGGAGCAAATGCAGGAACACTTAGGTTGTAATATCCATTCCAGATCCATCCAAACTAAGTAGAATAATTTAAATATTTTCTCCTTACAATAACTGAGGAAACAGTGCAGGATAGACTGAACTTGAATCTGTTCAGTACATTTTAAATGTGTCTAATGGCCACGTCCTTTGCAGTGTTTAGTATGACATACTATGCTTGACTATAATGACAGAGTGGAACGTTAGATAAGAGGGTCCCAGCATTATGTGAAGACTCTGTGCTATCACTTAGAGGGGCCCCTACAACATGAAGACCCCATTCAGCCTGGCATTTGAAAGAACATGGCTGATGGACATCATCATCCTGTGTAAACAGACAGATGGACATTTTCGTCTTTCTTCCTCCCTGTCAACTTCTTATAACAGATGCTGTGATAAACCGAGATGCTGCCAGCCCAGCTATCTGGAATTTTGTAAATAATTATATGTCACTTGAAAATATTAATATGATTTATATAGAAATGTGACACTGACAGCCCAGCTAGATAGAATTTTGTAAATAATTCTGTCTCATTTGAGAATAGTAATATAATTTGTGTGCTTGAAAGTAAGTGCTTAGTTCAGCAACATATTCACGCACACTTTCATCTGCCTTGTGTCTATGTTCACGAAACTTTTTCCTATAAGCTTCGGGTGTTAGCTTAAAAAATATTAGCAAACAATTCTTTACAACATTGTAATTTAAAAAGTAATTATCAGACAGTTTGGACAGAACAGTTACAGCTTTACCATGGAGTAAAGGGGTCAGGAACCGTACTCAGAGCCCTTGGTAATCATTATAATGTTTTCATACCTTCTCAAACATATGAATGAAACTATCCAAATTATCCCCCTCTGTAAACTGTGGAAGAAATTTACTGACATTCTAGGGTTCGGTTACTCCCTTCCCCATTACCTCCGCATTACCTCCATGACTCTAGCGAAGAGTCAGCATCTCCTTTATATGTTGCGTCTGCCTCTCCTTCTCCTCACCTTCCAGGTGTAGCAGTTTCTCATTCTCCTCAGCCTGCAGACATTGCAGTTTCTCATTTTCCTGAGTCTCTAGACACCCCAGTCTCTCTGCTGCTTCTATTTCCAAACGCTTGGCCTCCAACTTAAGTCTCTTTAACTCCAGACGGATTTTTAAGTCCTCTGTGGAAAGGTTGAGCTGTCATTCTCCGAGTGTTGTAGAGTTGTACATCTCCACGGCCAGTCTGATCATTCTCCTCATTGCTATTCTCTGATGCAGTTGTGCCCAAAGCTGCAATCATGTCTGCTTTAGTCAGGTTTCCATGCACCAGTCCTTTAGCCTGGCACATCTCAGCCAACTGGCTCCTTGTCAGCTTGCCATACTCTTCTGCTGACATGCTTGCCTGCTCTCCCTGACTAACTAAGCTAACAAAAGAAATAAAACAATTGTGATATGAACTCTGAATGGTCACTGCATGGCTGATTTATAGTACAAAAACACCTTCAGTGATCACTGTACTCAACTCTGGACCCTACCCAGTTCGGGTTTGTAAAAGGCAGATCATGTCTCCTTAACCTGATTGACTTCTTTGAAGCAGTCACCAAAGCCATAGATGAGGGTAGGGTGGTTCACACAGCTTATCTAGATCTTGCCAAGGCTTTCAACACCATCCCCCACTCTGGAATTATAGATAAGCTCACTAAACTAGGTATAAATCCCTATGTCACAAGATGGGTTGCGAACTGGCTCATGGACAGAACCCACACTGTGAAAGTAGCAGACTCCAAATCCGACTTCAGACCAGTGACAAGTGGAGTACCACAGGGTTCAGTCCTGAGTCCTCTTCTGTTTGGTATCTACTTCTCTGAAGTACAGGCTAACACAGAAGGCCTTTGGCTAACAAAGTTTGCAGATGACTGCAAACTAGGAGCCATAATCGAAACTCCTAATGATGTGGATATACGACAAAAGGGCCTCTCACTGAGACAGATGCCTGGTGTCAAAGCCATGGCCCGAAGTTCGATGCCAAAAAGTGTATTGTCATCCCCTTTGGTAAAAACTCTATACCCATGAACTACCACATAAGTGGTATTCTACTTAATGCCGAAAGTGTGATGAGACCTTGGGACACAGATGGATAGTAGTCTCTCATTTGATAATCACATTGTCACAATGGTCAGGAAATCCTTCTACGTGACTCACCTCATCACAAAAGGTTTCTCATCCAGAAAAAAAAGAGATCATTGTTCCCCTCTACTCATCACTCATTAGACCCATTATAGAGTACAACACCCCTTTTGGTATGTACCTCACAAGACATCTACAAGAACTGGAAAGGCCACAGAAATACCTGAGGATCACTGGTCTCAAATATGTGCCCTACACAGACCGTCTCAAAAAACTCCAACTTTACTCCCTCGCTTATTGCCTACTCAGAGGTGATCTTTGCCTAACATACAAAGCTATGTCAAACCCAGAGCTGTTGGACATGCTCCACTTAAAGAAATCCCAGTCCCTCTGAGCTGCATGCTCTAGGGACCTAAACTTTGTCACCACAATAAACAGAACATGCTGGATGGATAGATTCCTGTCCCAGAGACTTCCCACACTCTGGAACAGACTACGTATCTATGTCAAACAGAGCTCCTCATTAGCACTCTTCAAGAAAAATCTTGATGATTGGATGGGAAATAGGAAATTCACCCCAGGGATCACTTCTGTGGCTCTGCTCGACAGGGGCACAGGAAAATAATTTTCTTGGGTGGCGAAAGCCAGGGTACCTTTTTGGCTAGGCTTATATAGAACTTAGTGCTAATAGCCTAGTACCTACCTATGAACTGTACACAAGCTACAGGAAGTCACTATCCACACCACTACAAGCCACTTAATAAGTGATGTGGCTAACTCACCACTATCAAACAATTAATATTTGATGTGGATATCCCACTACTGCCAAACAATTAATATGTGATGCCCGTGCACTGGCCCAGTAATCAAGGAGCCTCAATCCTCACCACTAACACCAGAGAGGGATGTGCATATTGGGAGGATAACAAGTACACACACAGTAAAGTACAATTTCCCTTAAGAGCACACAGTGATCACAGTAAGTCTAGGGATGGGTTCTCCCTCTCTCTCCAGATCCCCAATAAGACTCCCCACTGGCACAGCTATAGGGTTAACATCTCATTCGAATGGTCAAGCCAAACCCTCCAGCACCCTCTCTGTCCAACCAGTGCTTCATGTCCCTGCTCAAGTAGCTCACACACACACACACACACACACACACACACACACACACACACACACACACACACACACACACACACACACACACACTCTTTGAGATTTGGTTTATATACAAACACACAGGCACTCCTGGGGAAGGCTGGCACAGGTTCACTAGCTATGCCCCCTTCCGCCCAGACTATAAGGTAGAAATCACAGCCACCAACCACTCTTACTTATCAGCTACTAAAAGGCCCTTCACAAAGGGTGACCAATTCTACTGTGTAATGTTACTATTATCCAAATGGTAAGTGTGACCAAAGTAAGGTTATTCCAGAGTGGCCTGTACAGTGTTACCAAATACATGCAAGTACTCCCGCCACAATTAAAAGGTTTACATATATTTAATAATAAATAATAAAAGCACAAGACAATACTCATTAACTCAACACAGTGGCAATAGAATTCAGAATCACTGGAAATACTTTAAAGCAACATTGTAGGACAGTCTCACATAAATATAGAAAACATCTAGACTACTCTTGCTATATTCCTACCTATCTTTAAGAGAAACTGTGTTCTAAATAACTTACTTACAGAGCAAAGCAAAGTGCTGGTGAGATGTTTACAGGTCCAGAACAAGATGCAAAATGCCCTCTCTTTCTCTCTGAGATAGTTCTTAAATTGATATTATACATTACTGCTGAGTCATCTCAGATTACTTCATTCTTGTCACCTCTGCCTAGTTCCCAGGCTAGCAGAAATGTAAAATTTAACACGTCTCTGTTAAAAATACTTCTCTCTCAGAAGCTGACAATTCTCTATTAGAAGCTTGCCTGAAAATGAAAGTCATAAAACAATTACCATGGAAACCTGTAATTACCTCTGTTTCCAGACAATAGAAAGAAGACCCTAGCTTAGACATCCTGTCTCTTAGCTGAGATAAACTAACTTTATAACACATCGTAAAACTCTTTACTTATCAACTTATTTTCTTAGGGTTTTGCAAGTCAACTCTGTATGTCCCAATTTCTACTATGAAACCATACATTTGCATTGACATGTAGTTTATACACGTGTCTGCTCTTTTCCAGCAGGGTGCACTTTGGTTTCAATATTGAATCTCAGTACAGAACATATATTTTTCTTACATTTTTAAGGCAAGCATACAAATCATATTATTATTGACAAATGACATAGAATTATTTACAAGATTCTATCTAGCTGGGCTGGCAGTGTCACATTTCTTCTATAAAGCATATTAATATTTTCAAGTGACATATAATTATTTACAAAATTTCAGCTAGCTGGGCTGGCAGCATCTCAGTTTATCACAGATGCATTGTAAATGGATTGGGGAGTTTACCTGAAACATTATCACATGGCCTCCTGGTGTCATCAAATCAGTATGCTCATTAGTCTTAACAGATATTGACAGAAGTCATGGCAATCAACTCAAGACATTCAGGAATTGTCAAAACAGCACCAGCAGCATCATGGGATATATATACAGACACAATGGAACATGTTCTTTGCTGTTAAGCAGAAGTGTAGCAAAAATGCGGAAGATGGTTCTTTCTTTCATTATTTTATTGTCAACAGTTCATAGGTTCATAGGTTCATACTAGGCTATCTGCCCTAGGGCATTTATAAGCCTAGCCAGAATGTGTTTGGCTTTCACCACCCATTTTAAATTTATTTTGCTATGCCCTTGTTAGTATACTGTGCCTCTGTCTAACAGTGACACAGAAGTGATACGATCTCCCATCCACTCATCAAGATTCCTCTTGAAGAGAGTCAATGAGGGACTCTGCCTAACCTGGACTGGGATTTTATTCCAGAGTGAAGGGAGCCTCTGGGTTATGAATCTGTCCCTCCAGCATGTCCTATTTATTTCAGTGCTGAGGTTCAAGTCTCATTTTCTGAGGTGCAGCATGTCCATTAATTCCGGGTTGGACATGGCTTTATACGTCAGGCTCAGATCGCCTCTGAACAGGCGGTATGCCACTGAGTAGAGCTGTACTGCAAATGCATCATTCCAGGAGATCAGCCAAGTTATTCTTTGCACCTGTGTCATAAGTGGTAGGTCAATTCTACAGATGTTTTTGTTTTTGGCATCCACTCAAGAACTCCAGAGAGGGGTCTTTTTTTCTCCCATTATAATCCACAACTTCTGAATTACTGGCTTCTAAAGGAGTTGGAAATGAAGTCTGTATGCATTTCCTCCATTTCTAATCATTCAAAAATTTAATTTAATTTTGATAGCTGTCTCTCAGCCAAGAGTGCTATAGTCCTCCTTTCTTCTGAGAGCACCTTCCTGGTCCTGTGACTGCCACTCAGAAATTATTGCTTTCTTTACAAGTAGAGCCAAATGCTTCATCCGTCACTACACAGTCTTCATCTTACTTACAGCATGAATGTTCTGATTCCCAAAAATCCTTTATCCTGCCCAGGATCTTCTGTACATTATCTGTGTTTTCTTTATCAATCCCCCCCCATCCAATTCCAAGACAGGGTTGTCTTGGCAACCTTTTATATAATGACATTTTAGACATATTTTCCATTTTTCATATATCTATTTCATAGTTATTTCTAAGAATTGTCCCCTTCAAGACAGGTATAAAAATCTATTTGGCTGTAATAAATTAATTTTGCGCAATCATTCATGCTGGAGTGATGATAACTTTTAAATCTTCTTGCATATGTACCTCCTTTGGTTATCTTTACGTCTCTAAATGTTTCCAGGATTTGGCAAATCTTTCACTTGGTTGCTGCGATGGCTATTAGTTGTAGTGGGTTTTTTACTTGTTTTACCTTCCATCTGTAGCTTCTTGATACAGCACTAGTTTATCTGAAACTTTGTCTTCCATTCCTTTTGCATAACTCTTTACTCCCAGTACCTTATATAGCTGTTGTAATTTACCTTTGTACATTATTTGCTTGTTTAGTAATCATTTCATGTGTGTTTCCTTAGTAACATGGTACAATCATGTAATAGCATGTGTGAGAATAATTATATATATTCATCTATAGAAATATTTTGACAAGTCAGTTCCTAAAATTAATACCACCCTGATTTTCACACCTGACACTTCTGGAGTGAGCAGCTTAATGCCCTTTCTCATACTTGATTGTACTGTTCATCTCTAATGACAGGGCCTACAGTTTCATTTCTTTATCTACCATTTTATACACGTATGATTCACACATGCCATCTTGGATCCTATACTCTCAATTCTTTTTATTTTCTCTTTCTTCATATTACTTTCTTAGTGGTAAATTAATTGAGTGTGGCCATTGTATAGAATTTTGCATACTATTTTTGTTTTAACCAGCACAGAGCAGTTTTATGTAACAGTCTTTCACACCTAAAACTTAGTTGCCTCTTAAATAAATTAATGGATAGTTTGTGAGCAACACACTTATCCACATGTTGTTGGTGTTTATGGTATGCTTTGCTGCAATTTACATTGATAATGCTGTTTCTAATGTTTGCTCCTTTTTAAAAATTAATCAGAGTAGCCCGTTTTTTGTACTTTTACAACATGTACCACATAAAACTGTATCTTAGCAGTCCTACAAGTCCTTCTCTGAAATAAGTAATTTCCAGCAAAACCACACAACTGTGCCATATATTTTCAAATACTGTTATGTCTTGTCAATTTTACAGCCCAGAAGTTTTGGCACTGACTTAATGGTTTGGGCACTGAAGGAGCTGGCTGGGGTGAGATGAGCCTAAGGAGGAGACACTGGCTTGTCCCCCATTTGGAGTAAAGTTTTGGTACATTTAGTACTACAGGCTTCTGGGTCTCGAGCCCTACTTGTGCAGTCTACACAATAAAATGCAGGACGAGTGGCTGTGAGCCCAGTGAAGGAGTCTATTGCATTGCAGTTTAGCTCTTCTAGAATGTGGAAGCATGTACCTGCTACTGTGCTCAGAATAGCAGAGCTAAACTACAGTGCAATATACTGTAGTTTAGCTCTGCTAGGGTGGGTAAGCATGTACCTGCTACTGCCCTCAGAATAGCCAGCATTGCACTTGCTTGTTAATGAGTAGGAGACGGAATTATGAGCATGCAGAAAAGTCTTCTAAACTGTAATGCATGGCAGGTGTAATACTCAACTCTTGTCTCCCTTGTCTACTGTTGCCTGGAGAAGGGAAGAATGAATGGGCCAGAAGGGGATAAAGGTTTTGTGTTTATGGAGGGTGAATATTCTATGAGGAAATAATAAATAATACTTTGATGTTCTGTTTGATTTCTTTTATGAAATCTAAAAGTCTACATTTATTGAAAGTTGAAACACTTCTTTAAGATTGCTACAACTTACTTGGATTACTTTTGATTTGGTTAAGTTTGTTTCTAAACTGTATTTTTGTCATCCAGAATATTATTTGCTATATAATTGCAGCTTCACTCTTTCAGCAGTAGTTGTCCAGTCTTCTCTATATGCATCAAAGCATTACTATGCCCCACAAAATTAATTCATTTTAAAATTATGAGCATGTATAGCTGTTATTTCATTCTGGGTTTCTAAACATTGCCAAAGAAGTATTCAGGGGGTTGCTCATATGCCACTTTCTAGGAAATTGCCATGTGCCAAAGCATGATGTCTGATGATGTCTATACTTGCTTTGCCATAATTCTTGCTCTTGTTGTAAGTGTCTACCAATCACTTATATGCCTCCAAACAACTTTATATTACCTTAATAGAAAAATCTCTGTTTTACACAGCTGACAAATTACTTTATGGAATGTGGAAGAAAGATAACCAGACAATTCCAATATAGTAGTGGGAGAAAGAGGACTAATAAAAAGAATATACAATTGTACATAGTATGTCATCAATACATGTAACCCCGTATGAACTACAGAAGGAGACAATTCTGGTCATATTGTAGGTGCTGATAAGAGCATTCTTGGCAAATGTGAAAGACTGAACAGTACTAATTTCATTAACTCTAATCATTCCCTGACTATGAACGGGGTCCATTGTTATCATGTTACTAAAAACCTAAAACATTTGGAGAAATTAAACCTTGATAAATTTACACAAAACACCAAGTTTTGACTTCCCTTTTATTTAAGAAGCCCACTATTTGCATGACACTTCCATTCAAATTTTATTCAGGAGTATAAATCTGTATTCAACAGTATGTGAAAGCTGTTTTGGTTTTTACCTTACAGCATTTGTTATGGTAATAAAAATACACTGTGTTCATTTGTTTCAGTGTTTAGTCAATACTTTGCCCCTTGTAGTACAGCAATCACTGTGTATTTGTTGTAACAGTCATTAATACTACTATAAAAAGTGTTTAACCTATAACATACAAGTTTATTATCTTTTGATAAATATGTCTATTGGTAAGCAAGAGTTTCAAGAGGAGAACAAGAGTGACCATCTGAATGTATTTCCAAAGGGGGAGGATAGAAAGGAGATGAGTTTATCCTGCTGTGGTGCCATCCATACAGCCATGAGGGAATTGTTTTACAGCCTTAACTGAGCAGAGCTGCTCATGTCACATGCATCACTACATGCAGTACCAGTCAACTCCAGCTCCCCATGGCAAATTCTATGCCAATCTGCCACACAGTCACAGCATTGCCCCAGCCACCCCTGCTCAGCTTCTGTAGCACCAGACAGGCTAATCAAACTCAGATTATCTGGGAATGATTTATATATTTTAATTGCTATTTCATTATTATTTCCTTGCTATAATTTGTTTGCATGTTGAAAATTGTGATCATTAATTTGTTAATTGATCACATCCCTAAAATCATATTGCGTAAGTCACTTATAAAATAAATGCTCCATAAGTCATTTTTAAGAACAGCCACATTTAGCCCTTATAGCCATTGTATTAATATTTTATGGATCTAGCCACTTAGTCTGCCATTTTGATTAACACAAGGTTTCTTCTCACATGCTGCCCATCAGTGACATTTTCTACTTTTGTCATTAATTTCTGCTCCTTTTAAAAGCTTTCATAGCTGTGCCCCCACAAACTGTCATCATTATCATTTGTTGTGTAATTGCTGTTAGCATTTATTCACTATAAAACACTGACTGAATTCATGGAGACTGGAGGTGGTATGCAGACCATTTTAACTCACAGACGTCTGTCCTAGGAATAGCATTTCCAGCTGGTACACACCTACATCACTGCAAATGCATAGATATGTGGGCACACTAGCCCCCATTAATCTAGTGGCACTGGAAGTAGAGGCACGTCAACTATTTATTTTTATTTATTTATTTGCTATTTGTTAACCGGGTTGGTCTGGCTGGTCTGGTGCCCTTTTTCAGCAGAGACCCGAGGAGAAAAGCTCCAGATATAATGATTACAATTAGTTACAAAAGTGAATTATAGATATAAACAAAAATGAAAATACAGATCTAAACAAAATCATATAATGAGAATATTATTTGTCTTAAACATTTTTAAAAAGGTGCAGTTAATAAACTTATAATAGCATGTAGTTGAGCATGGTTGTATGGTAGGGACTAGGCGAAAGAGGAAAGGAAGGACTAGAGGATAGGAAGTCCTACTTATAGCATAGAGTCAAGTCCAGGAAAAAGTTGGGAGGGGGCAGGGTAAGAGCAAGAAAGATATAGGTGCTGTCAGTGTTTGTTATACTGCTGACCCAAACCTAACGAAATGTATAATCTACAGCAGTAAACCTCTAGTACTTTAAAAAACGATGGCTATGTCCTTGTCCTAATCCAGACTAACTCTAACCATCACTCATGTGCACATGGAGGACGTCTGCCTACACTTTGTTTCTTAACTTATATATCCTATGATCTCTTTGGATCTACTACCAGGTTAGCCTACTAGGCATTCATTGCCCTATCATTCTTAAAAAGACTGTCTAGAATTTTCCATCTGAGTAAAAATGTAATAATCTGTTTGTGTATGTCTGTTTGTTGTGTTTGTTTACATCTGTGTACAAATCTTTTTATTTGTGTTTATTTTGTGTTTTAAATTGTAAAGATGTAACAGTTTGTTGAATGTGTTTTTTTGAGCTTTTCTCCCCGGGTCTCCGCTAAAAATGGACATGTATCCAGTCAGACTATCCCGGTAAACAAATGTAAAATAAATAAATAAATAGTTACTGCTCAGCATTTTCTGAAGTAGTAGAAGGGTATGGTCTTGGCCAGCCACCCTTCTTAGGATATGCCACTGGCCATCCATCTTTCATGGAATATGCAACTGGCTATTTACTCTTGATGGATGTGCAAATTTGTGTCCATGATGATTATGGTACTGACCCTGCAGCCGTCCTGGGCTGTGCATCTGGTAAGCCATCTTTCTAGTGTTTGACTTTTGCCATCTGAAGGTCTTTAAACCATAACTGCCTGGTGGTATGTCCTAACACTTTAGGTAGCTCAGCACTTTGAATATGGTCTATATGAATATGGTCTATATGGTTTTAAACTTTGCAGTTTTCACAAATCAGAGTATATTATAGGCATAATCTTGAATCAGTTTATCCTGGTTGCATTTTTATGCCGTGTATTAGCAACATGCAGGGCAATACTAAAACTTTTGGCTGGTTTGTCATTCATGTCCTAAAATGGCTCTTGTGTTTATCTCTCTTGGTATCTGGTATTATCAATTCCAGGTGCATATTCAACTTCTGACTTCATGTTATTGGATATTACACTTGATATGCAAAATGAAAATTATCTGTCTTGTATTGCAGTGTATTATGATTAGGGCTCGTGACTTTGATGGGGTTCTTAAATGTTTCCTCAAACCTTTCTGATAACTAGTTTGTGCCTTAAAGATAGGCAGCAAATGTGGAACATTGTAACAGTGTTTTGATTTGTGGACATTCTGAGTCTGTAGATTTGAACTGCGGCCCTGTGGTCACAGGAAATCAGTCCAGACAAGCTATTATTTGGTAGATACTGCACGCAGTATTTTTTTTCTAGGAGTAGTGGATTCTTAAGAGAAAATCTCTGGCCATTTAGAGTGTGTGTTAACATCAAGCTGAAATGTAGAGTTAATTAATGGTCCTGTGAAGTCAGTGTGAATGTGCTGCCATTGCAAATGCAGCCATTCCTAAGAGTTCTTAGGTGCTTCCTCATAGCAAATTTTGTACAGTTTGAAATCTGACATAAGGTTCTTGCTAAATCCTAAATTCATTTTCCTGTACTTGGCCACACGAGTTTATAACCATGGAACACCATTTTAATGGTCTTTAAGTGCCATTTATGGATATTATCTAACATTCTGGTTCATTACCACCCTTATCTCACACATTAGTGTCTTCCCCTAAAAGAAAGTGCACAATGAATACATAAACGATAAAACCATTGTTTGGTGAAAAATAGAAGTTATTCCATAGAGCAGTATGCTTTAAAATGCAAAGTTAAAATGTATTGGACATCTTTGGTCATCTTTCTGACTTTACATTTAGACTACAGCATATGCTGCATACAGTGGTGTAAAGCATATTTGGTCCCTACCATTCTGTAACTTCAAAATATGTCTGTCTATCTGTCCATCTATCCATCTGTTTATCTATCATTTAAGTGTATTTATATCCATTTTTAAATTAAATCCTTTGTAAAATTTTGTTTTTTTCAGTGCTGACATCACCAAGACTTTTGGTGAAGTTTACCCGCTCTGACATCAGAATAGGGATAATGTGGGGATGGCCCATAGACTTTACTGGATGCAGCACTGCACAGCACATGGACAGGGACATATTCCTGAAATTCTATGGGTACACCCGTATGCTATCCTATGCTAACATTACCAAGGGGTGCAGTATATTTATTTAGACAATGATCTAATAAAAACTTTACTAAAACTGTGTTGAAAAAATGTTGCAAATATATAAAAACAGATATTAGGGAAAATGTATCATAGGTTCATATGTAAGGAGTAGTCTATTAGTCTGTGGACTAATTGTGAGCCTAGCCATATTCTACAGTTCCCCCTAGCCTCAAAGAAGGCGATACAAGATAGACCAGGAGAGAATCTGAGGCCACCCATCAAGTTATCTAAGTTTACCTTGAAGGTGGTAAGGGAATTGCTCTGCTTGACATGTAGGGGAAGTTTGTTAAAGATATGGGGGATACATTTGGATATGACTCTTATCACACCAACATGCTTTGATTGAGGAAACATGTTCTTTGAAGGAATAAATGGTCAAAGAGGATCAGATCTTTAATGGCTTGAAAGTTTGAATACAGATTCTCTTGGATGAGTCAATAAAAAAACAGTGTACATAGACAGGGATACCAGTCTGTCCTGATAACTACAATTTTTTTCTGATAACTACAGTTTTAGGCCACTGATATTGTTAGTTAGGGACCTCTGAGACCTCTCAAGTTGAGTGATATATTTAGTCAAAGGCTTGCTAAAAGGGGTATTATATTCAGTATTTGGGTCTGATGAGAAACCAGGAGGAGATACATTTGGAAACTATAATGTAAATCACAAAAATTCTACCAGCAGACAAACCACACTAGTAGACAGAAATCAAACTAAGTGCAGAGAGAAGCACAGTGTGGAAACACAGCAGTCACAGTTCAAAATATCCACAGCTAAATAGGCAGCAAACAGCAGGCATCAGGTGAAATAAATCCAAGTATGCAAACAGCACTCACAATTTAAAATATCCAAAGGTAAAGTAGACAGCAAACAACAGGCAGCAGGTAAAATAAATGCAAGTTTAATGCATATACAAACTGGTAAGCGCTTTCGCTATGGAATCATAGCTTCTTCAGACCCTAGTAAAGCAACATCTTTACTAAACATTTATATAACACTGTCATAATACACAGACCAATCAAAAGCTAAAACTAATAAAACAATTAAATAGCTAATGCTGAACTCACTAAAAAAGTGAGCCCAGCAAAAAGGAAATAGACATTACTTTTTCCTTTTCCTTCTAGCTTTTAAAACAGGTTTCAAAGTAACAAATTCATTTAAACCTAACCTCATTTGAGAACGTAGTTTGGCTATCCATCTTGCTTCACATCTTTCTGTTTCATTTTCAGTGTTATCCAACCTAGCATTTTCATATATAACTTCTAACGCAGTAAAAGGCCTATGAGCATTATCTTGCATGTGAACACGTATTGACAATATTACCGTTATTTATACAATATGTATGGTCCCTAATATGTTCAAGAAAGCGACAGTTGGTTTTGCCAACATATAATGAGCTGCATTGCTCACAGTTGGCTAAATAAACAACATTCATAGTGTCAGTGCCATAACATTTAAAAAAATGCTTCTTCCCTCTCTGTGGATGAACAAACTCATTACCCTCTCTAACATACTGACAAAAATTACAAGTACCGCACTTTTTGGTACCCTCTACACAACAACCTCTTTAAGTTTGCCATAGTAGTAAAACTTAGGAGATATGCCAATTAATGCTTCAACAGATGAATCAGAGGTTAAAATATGCCAATTCGTTTTAATTACATCAGTGACCTTATTTATTTTGTAGGAAAATTCATAGGGACTCTTCAAACATTTTCCCTTCTAACTTGTCTATGTGGGTCCCTAGTGGGGGTTGTAAAATAGTGTCTCCCAAACACCCTTCCTAAGCTGGTGGGCAGCACACATACCCTTAGCTATCTCAGTCCCCTTATACTCCCTAGCTTCAAAATCATCCTTCAGGGTCACGATATATTCCTCAAAATCCTGGTCTTTAACATATAGCCTAGAGGCCCATAACATTTGTCCCTTCACCACATTCTCAAACACATGGTTAGGATGCATACTTCTGTGATGTACAAAACTTAGTTTGTAACAATCCTTTCTATAAAGGCTTGCAATAAGTCTATTACCACCAAGCTCCCTCTTCACCATAACATCCACATAGGGTATCTCAGTATGGGACTTAGTGACTGAACTGCAAAAAGTCTGTGGTAGAATGAAGGTAGCAAATAAATTTGTCTAATTCCACTATGGTGCCAGTCCAAACCATAAAAAGGTCATCCACAAATCGTCAATGCAATTTTATTTGATGACCCCACCATCTTGAACTCGCTAGAAACTTACACTCCCATACAGCCATAACCACATTGGCGTAGCACAAGGTGTGCCCAAAGCTACGCCATTCCTCTGATGGTAATATCTATTGTCGAATGTGAAAATGTTATTCTCTAAAACCATCTCAAGGGAAAATACAATCAAATCGATCTGCCTAGCATCCAAATCACTTCTGATGTCAATAAAATCCTTAACCATTAAAATACCCTGCTGGTTAAGTATCAATGTGAACAGTGATACAACATCAAGTGTTACCAAAGGTTGCTAGATGGAAACACATCATCCTTGGAAAACTCATACCAATCAAAAAGACATTGCTGTGTATCTTTTAACACAAAGACATAAGTATTCAACATCGGTCTCAACTTTTTCTCTAGATAAATGGACATAGGTTCATAGGTTGGTACTAGGCTATCAGCCCTAGGGCCTATACAAGCCTAGCCATAACAATTCCCTGGCTATTTCTTCCCTGGACCCTGTCTAGATCCCTGGGTGAATTTCCTTTCTCCCATCCAATCGTCAAGGTTCCTCTTGAAGAGGTCCAAAGAGGCACTCTGCTTGACATGTATGGGCAATCTATTCCAGAGTCTCAGAAACCCATCCCTCCAGCATGTTTTGTTTATTGTGATGACAAGGTTTAGATCTGTAGTTCTGAGGGATTGGGATTTCTTTAAGTGTAGCATGTCCAACAGCTCTGGGTTTGACATGGCCTTGTATGTTAAGCAGAGATCGCCTCTCATAGGGCATTTGCTTTAGGCCTGTGATTCTTTTAGTGAGGTATTTTTGCAGTCTTCCAGTTGTTGCAGATGTCTTGAGAGGTACATACCAAATGGGTTGTATTCTATAATGGGTCTAATGAGGGATGAGTACAGTGGGACAATGACCTCCTTTTGTCTGGATGAAAAGCCCTTCGTGATGAGGTGTGCCACATAGAAGGATTTCCTGGCTGTTGTGGTGATGTGGTTATCAAAGGTGAGACCACTGTCCACCTGTGCCCCTAAGTCTCTTATCACACTTTGAGTGTTTAGTGTACTGCCACCTATGTGGTAATTCATGGGTACATGTTTTTTCCCAAAGGGGATAACAATACATTTCTTGGCATTGAGCTTGATGGCTCTGGCACCAAGCATCTGTTTCTGTAAGGCCCTTTTGTAGAGTATCCACATCATGACTCCCAGTTTGCAGTCATCTGCAAACTTTGTTAGCCAGAGTCCCTTAGAGTAGATGCCAAACAAGGCCCCAGGACTGAACCCTGAGGTACTCCACTTGTCACTTGTCTGGAGGTGGATTTGGAGTAGGCTACTTTTACAGTGTGGGTTCTATCAGTAAGCCATTTAGCAACCCATTGGGTGACATAGGGATTAATACCCAACTTAGTAAGTTTATCTATGATTCCAGAGTGGGAGATGGTGTCAAAGGCCTTGGCAAGGTCTAGATAGGCTGTGTGGACCACCTTACCCTTGTCCATGGCTCTGGAGACTGATTCAAAGAAGTCAATCAGGTTCAGGAGACAAGATCGCCCTTCACAAACCCAAACTGGGTGGGGTCCAGTGTTTGAAGGTTGCCAATGTCTTTGTTTATAAGTTCCATGATCGCCCATGGCCTTGCAGATAAGGCTTGTCAGACTGATGGAAGGTGGATCCCAAACCTGAGGTGAGGCTATGATTAAACATGACACTTAGGTGAGGTGCCAGTTCATATTGTAGTTCATGTAGTACACAGCCCAGGATGTCATCTGGTCCCATGGATGCTGTATTCTTGGCTTTAGAGAATTACTGGAATTTGGCAATCTTCCGTATTGAGATGGGCCATTTAGGGGTGAGAGGAGGAGTTGGCACTGAATCGATCTGCCAGGATATTGGCAATATCCTTTGGATCAGTATTTATTGCCATTCTGTTTTAGCTCAGAGCAGATCTGAGCATTGCCATTTAGATTCTTGACATAGTTATAAAATGCTTTGTGGTTGTCTTTGGAATCTTGGCAATTTTATTTTCATAACTAGCTTTGGAGGATTTTATGAGGCATCTCAGTTTCTTACTGAGGCTAGTAAGGAGTTTTTGCATCATGGGATTTTCCTCTTTTCTACAAAGTTTCTTCCTTTTGTTGTAAAGTTTGTTTATGGCAGGGGACCACCAGATTGGCTTCCTTTTTGGATGAGAGCATTTTGGTTCTGTTTGGGATGCATGCATGAGTGGATGTGCACAGTGCCTTAGTGTAGGATTCAGCAGTTGAACTTTCAGTTCCGTCTGCATGGGTGTCATGAAGTTTGTCACTCTGACTTGAGTAGCATGAAGTTGGCTTTGGAGAAGTTTTTATGGTGGTTTCTTTACTGGGGTGGGGGTGGGATGTGGATGTTAAGGGTGATCAGCTTATGGTCAGACCTGACTAACGAGGGGGTGATCACAGGTATGGAGCATTGATTTGCCATGTTGGTAATGACCAGGTCTAGGATATTGGAGCCCCTGGTGGGACTATGGATTAGTTGATCAGGTATTGGGACATGAGTAGTTTTCCCAGTTAATGGCAGGGTAGTTAAAATCACCCAGTATTAGGGTGTTTGGTTCTATCTTAATATTTTCCAGTATGTTTAAAAAGGTGTAGTGAGAATCTTGGGGATCTGTAGCAAGCTACAATTTGGATTGCAGTCTTACCTAGTGTTAGTTGCACTTGGAGAATTTCAGACACATTGTGTTGGCCAACTAGCCTGGTGGTGTGAATATCCTTGGTGAATATTGACACTCCTCCACCTTAAAAGTGTGGTAAGAGTTGTAGCCTGGTATTGCAGGGGTGCTCTATGGAGCCTTGAACCAGGTCTCTGTCACTGCACAGATATCGATGTTCTCCATTTTTAGAGTGCATTTTGAGGTTTAGACTTCTAGCATTGAGTAGCATTACCTTCAGGTTCAGTGAGCCATCCCCCACTTCCCCAGCAACTATAGGTCCAAATAGAGGGTGGCTCATATTCTTATGAATCTTGGATAAACCCTGAAATAATGGAACAAGAGGTAAATCAGCTTTTAGGTACCTGTGTAAATTTTATTTATTTATTTTACTTTTGTTAACCGGGAAAGTCCGACTGGGCACAGGTCCTTTTTCAGCGGAGGCCCGAGGAGAAAAGCTCCAGATTCAGTATAGGTTAGGATTTCATTACATCTAATACAATCAGCATGCAATAGTAATACAATCCAATCCAGCATGAATTAGTCAAATATTAACTTCATTTTAACAGTACAATATACAGGTATATTATAAACTCGTTGCAGCATGTGGCAGGCAGAGCTATACATTTTGGTAGTGTATTTCAGCATGTGGTAGGCAGAGTTAAACATTTTTGGTATTTGGTTAATAAGCAGTACAATGCCAAATATTAACTTCTTGCTATTAGGAATATACACAAGTTTGTTTCAGAGTCATTTCAGTATATTGTTAGCAGAATTTTACAATTACTGGCAGTACGTAAATCTGCAGTACATTGAGAGCTTGAGAGTAGTACAGTATTGGGAAAAACAGTACAAGAGTTTTATGTAGCAGTGGTGGATGTATGTTGTGTATCTAGTAGGTTGACAGATTAGAAGTCACATGGTATCTGAGAGAAAAGGAACAAAAGGTTTTAGTAGGAGTACATTAAGAAAAGTCTGTGTGCTTGGGGTAAGCAGGTATAACCTGCATAACTAGAGGTAGTAATAGGTGATTATCAACAGATGCATTCCCACATTTAGCAACAGTGCGGTGGGTTGGTGTAACCTGAGGAGACACAGGAGCAGAGCCAGTTGTTTCTAAAATGGCTTTTGAGGAGGTTTTTAAATTGGAGGGGAGAGCTTGTAGCAGTGATGTGATTTGGGAGTTGATTCCAAACTTTGGCTGTGGTGCAATCAAAGAGAGACATACCTGCATCATTTTTATGCTTGATGACATTTAAAAGGTTTTTGGCTACTGGATCTTAAGGTTCTGGTGGTTGTGTAGGGTTGAATTAGTTGCTGTAGTGATGGCATTTTGTCGGGCAGGTAGTACAGCTTGTGTGTTGTGTAGAGTTGCTGAAGTATCAGTTGTTGGGGCAGCTCAAGCCAGTTGAGTTGCTTTAGGGCAAGACAGTGATGGTATCTATGAGAGGTCTCAGTAGCAAACTTGGCAATCTTGTTGTAACAAGATTCCATTTTGATAAGTTTGGAGTGGCGAAGATTTGTCATTACAGGGGTGGCATACAGTAGGACGGATAAGAGATGAGTACTTGCAATTGTGGATTTGGTCTCCTTGGTCATGAATTGTTTGCTTCTATAAAGGAGACCCAGTTTTTTGTTTACTTTCTTGATTGTTTGGGCTATGGGAAGGTCAAATCTGAGGTTGTTGTCAATAATTACCCCTAGCAGTTTTGTGTGTGTAGTTGGAGTGATTGTGATGTTATCTTTAGAGACTATAGTTAGATCATTGCATTGCTGAGGTGGTCTACCAGGGCCAAATATGACTAGGTTGGGTTTTTTGGGATTAAGAAGGAGTTTTATGCTGACGAACCATGTTAATGCTGAGGTGAAGTTTTGTTGAGTTATGGTTTGTAGTTCATTCATATTAGGGGCGGCACATATAATAGTGGTGTCGTCTGCATATTGTACTACTTTGGCAGAGAGTGAAGATGTTGCTATCTGGTTTGTGAATAGGGAGAACAGTAGAGTACCGAGAATGGATCCTTATGGGACACCAATGGAGACTGGTAAGAGAGAGGACAATTGGTTTTGCCATAGCACTGCTTGTTGTCAACCTGATAGGTAGTTACTAAACCATGATATAGTGGAAGAGTGGATGTTAAGGGTAGCTAGTATTTCCAGAAGCCTGCTATGGTTAACCATATCGAAGGCTTTAGATACATCTAGAAATATGGTGGACACGAATAGTCCCTTGTTTCTGTAGTGATTAACTAAGTTGGTAAAGGATAGTAGTGCGGTGGTGGTGCTGTGGGAGGGTCTAAAGCTGTGCTGAGAATGGGATAGCAGGTTATTTGTTAGGAGATATTGCATTAGTTCAGGGTGAACTATTCTCTCCAATATTTTCGATAAAGGTGAGATAATTGCTATTGGCCAGTAGTTGGTCAGCTCTCGGGATTTGCCTCCCTTGTGGAGTGGAATTATGTGTGATACTTTCCACAAAGTGGGGACAGTGGATTTTGTTATGGACCTATTTATGAGGATGGATATGGGGTAGGCTATGGCATCAGCTGTTGTCTGAAGGAAGTCAGCAGGGGGTTTGTCTGCAGCTAGTATGGCTGGCTTAAGTTTTTTCAGGAGTTTGGTAATAGTCTTAGTGGACACAGGGTGTGGGGAAAAGTTAGGGGAGTTGATTAGTTCTATGGTGTGGGAATAGCTCCTTCTAACTTGGCATTATGGAGCAAACTATGAACACTACTAATAAAACCATATAACTCAACCGTAGAAATACATCTATAAGTTTCACTATCAGATAACATGGCATTCAAGCTATTATAATAAAATTCATGGTTCATAAAACTACCATGCCCCCTTTGTCAGCAGATTTTACGACAGTACTTCATTCATTCATAAGAGAGCGTAAAACATGCCACTCTTCTTGTGACAAATTAACAAACCTGCAACCAGTTTTACCTTTCTGTAACACATAAATATCAGTCACACTTTCTCAAAAATAGTTCTAAAGTAGAATTACTGACAGGAACAAATGTATTACGTTCACCTTTAACTATTTTAATTATTAGTTTTAGCTTTTTATTGCTCTGTGTATTATGACAGTGTTATATAAATGTTTAGTAAAGATGTTGTTTTACTAGGGTCTGAAGAAGCCATGAATGCCAAGTTAGAAGGAGTTATTCTTAATGATTTATAGAGGTACCTAAAAGTCGATTTACCTCTTGTTCTGTTATTTCAGATTCATAACAATATGAGCCATCCTCTGTTTAGACTGATAGTTGCTGGGGGAGATGTTTCACTGAACCTGTGTCCATTTATCTAGAGAAAGATACACATTTTTTTTTGAGTTGTATGAGTTTTCCAAGGATGATGTGTTTCCATCTAGCAGCCTTTTGGTAACACTTGATATTATATCACTGTTCACCTGTTCACAGCCTAATCAGCAGGGTATTTTAATGGTTAAGGATTATATTGAAATGAGAAATGATTTGGATGCTAGGTAGATCAGTTTCATTGTATGTCTCCTTGAGATGGTTTTAGAAAATAGTATTTTTCACATTTGACAATAGATATCACCATCAGAGGCATGGCGTAGCTATGGGCATACCTTGTGCCAATAGCAATGCCAGTGCTTTTATGGCCATATGGGAATGTACATTTCTAGTGAGTTTGAGATGGTGGGGTCATCAAATAAAATTTTATCGATGGTTTCAGGATGACCTTTTTATGGTTTGGACTGGCACCATAGTGGAATTAGATGAATTTATTTGCTACCTTCATTCCACCACAGACATTTTGCAGTTCATTGCCACGAAGTCCCATACTGAGATACCCTATTTGGATGTTATGGTGAAGAGAGACGTTGGTAGTAATAGACTTATTCCAAGCCTTTATAGGAAGGATTGTTACAAACCGAGTTTTGTCCATCGTAGCAGTATGCATCCTAACCACGTGTTTGAGAATGTGGTGAAGGGACAAATGTATAGAGCCTCTAGGCTACATATTAAAGACCAGGATTATGAGGAATTTATCGTGACCCTGAAGGATGATTTTGAAGCTGGGGGGTATAAGGGAACTGAAATAGCTAAGGGTATGTGTGGTGCCCGCCCACTTGGGAAGGGTGTTGAGAGACCCTATTTTACAACCCCCACTCTGAACCCACATAAACAAGTTAAAAGGGACAATGTTTTAAGAGTCCCTATGACTTTTTCCAGCGACATAAATAAGGTCACTGACGTAATTAAAAGAACTGGCATATTTTAATCTCTGATTCATCTGTTGAAGCATTAGTTGCCACATCTCCAAAGTTTTACTACAAGAATATGGCGAATGTAAAGAGGTCATTATGTTACCCGGATAAGTTGGGTTATAGATAACCAGGAGAGGGTACAAAAATGTATGGTACTTATAATTTTTGTCAGTATGTTAGAGAGGGTAATAAGTTTGTTCATCCACAGACAAGGAAAAAATATTTTTTAAATGTTATGGCTAACTGTGACACTGTGAATGTTGTTTATTTAACCGACTGTGAGCAATGCAGCTCATTTTATGTTGGCAAAACCAGCTGTCAGTTTTGTGAACATATTAGGGACCCTATATATTGTATAAATAAAGGTAACACTGTCAATGCCTTAACTAAACATGTTCAGATGCAAGATAATGCACATAGGTCTTTTACTGTGTTAGATGTTATATATGAGAATGCTAGGTTGGGTAACATTGAAAATGAAACAGAAAGATGTGAAGCAAGATGGATAGCCAAACTACTTTCTCATATGGGGTTAAGTTTAAATGGATTTGTACCTTTGAAACCTGTTTTAAAAGCTAGAAGGAAAAGGAAAAAGTAATGTCTATTTCCTTTTTGCTGGGTTCACTTTTTTTAGGGAGTTCATCTTTAACTATTTAATTGTTTTATTCGTTTTAGCTTTTGATTTGTCTGTGCATCATGACAGTGTTATATAAATGTTTAGAAAAGATGTTTTACTAGGGTCTGAGGAAGCTATGATTCCATAGCAGAAGTGCTTACCAGTTTGTATATGCATTAAACTTGCATTTATTTTACCTGCTGTGTTTGCATACTTGGATTTATTTCACCTCCTGCCTGCTGTTTGCTGCCTGTTTTACCTGTGGATATTTTGAACTGTGACTGGTGTGTTTCCACACTGGTGCTTCTCTCTGCACTTACCTTTGGAAACTGAATGAGCCAGACAGAAGGCTTTCCTAACTAATACAGAGAAATAGTGGTCAAAAGATAAGGAATTATATACATACCTCTCAACATCTTAGTGCAAGAAATCTGGACAAGGCCCAAAAATAGGGACATATTTTAAATATTGCTGTTATAAACTTAGAATGTTGCTAGAGTAACAGGGTTTGTTTTAACATACATTTTATGAAGGATTTGAAGTCTGAAACTCAAATGTATGTCATTATTTAGTGACATAAAGTCTTCAGATTATCCCAGTGATTTGCCAGAAAACCACAAATTTCATGAGGAACAGACCAAAAATATGAGCCAAAAATCTGGACATTCTGCGAAAATCTGAACATTTGAGGTATGATTATCTATAACAGTGCCTTGATCTCTTACTGCAGTATCTGATTAGAAGGGTTTGTTACTTATATGGTGCAGGAAAATGTTTTGTTTACTAGAGTTGCCTATACTATATTTTTCACTTTTAATTTGAAGCCATTTGCCTTACACCAGTAGTTAATGTGGTCTAACGTATGTTAGAGCAATTGTGAGTCAATAGAAGAATGAATAACAACACCCAATTTCCAGTTGTTTGCAGACATCAATAACCACAGGCCTGGAGCGTTGGCATGAAGGTCTAAAAATAGATGCCAAATAGGAAAAGGTCCTACACTAAGCCTTGAGGTGCAGCATATAACATTTGATTTCAGAAGTGACATCTGCGACTCTAACTACATACATTCTGTCAGACAACCAGTTAGCTATCCACCTCATAACATAAAAATGTATATTCAGATGTATAAGTTTGTTAAGAATGTCTGCGTGGAGAATAGTGCAAAAGGCCTTAACCAAGTGAAGAGATGCTGTATGAACTGCACTGATTGGGTGATTTTTTTTCAAAGAAATTACTAGGTAAATTGTAACCTATGCAGATTAATTAAAAGGTAAACTACATACATATACAATCATAAAACAACATTCAGTAAGAAACTATTGAATGTAAAATCATTTGGTCGGGGTGAGTAACCACCTGTGACAGATTTAGTAATACAGTAGTAGGTATGATGTAGGATACATAAATACAGGAAGTGTTATACACGGTAAATGCATGTGCGGCATCAGGGTAACTAAAAGAATTATATTATTATATTCAGTCTAATTCGCTGGAATAATTATTATTAATGATTCCATGTTGTAACTTAAGTAAGGAATTAAACAAAGAAGCCTAACATGACTACACATGGCATGGAAGCTGTGCAATGAAGTGGCAGTTGGATAATGCTGAAGTGAGGACTGTTGCCTTTTAAATCATGAATAGGATGAGAAGTGATGCTTTCATGGAAAATAAGTGCTTAGAATGCACTTGGTCTCATTCAAAGGCGTAGTCAAAATTGTTGTGCTTTTTTATTATTTAGAAAGCAAACAGCCCCATTTCCTGGAAGGACTGTAATAAACCACAGCTCATTATTTTGTGTTTTCTGCTACAGTGATTTGAGATGTTATCTCATCGCTCCATGTTTCAAGGGGCATTTTTAAGGTGTGCTCAGTGTGATCAATATACCATCTAGTACCAGGTCTTACATAACTCAGCAGTTGTCTCTTTATTTGACTTATCTAAATAAATGCTATTTTATAATTCCACTGTAGATATCAGAAGAAACTTTTGTAGTTCTATAATTACAATGGTTTCTTTAGAATAAACTTTTATTGTTTATTAAAGTATTGTTATTTATTAATCCTGTTCTTTTTCAGTTTAGTGGCATGTCATCCCAGAACTGTTTGCAATGCATTTTGTTTACTAGGTCACGGGCTCCAAGACAGTTCTGAAATATTGAAACAACATAGGTTTGCTTGTTTTACTGAGTGCTGGAATGAATGAATGAATGAATGAATGCACGAATGAATGAATGAATCAGACTGAATTGAGTATTTTCCTGAAGCATAGTTAACTGCATGAAAGCCGAGAATGGGAACAGTTTTATGATCCATGATGCAAACTGTATAAACTGCTGGCTGTATCTTAAATACATTTTTGTCTGGCAGTTGGCACAAATGATTAAGGAGCTGCTAATGAGCTGTTTTCTGAGGTCCAGTGGCCCAGGGTTTGATTCTTTCAGCCTCCATTGCCTTAACTGTGTGACTCTGAGCAAGTCAGTTATCCAGACAGCACTTCATAGCTGAGTCTGCAAAAGATCCATGGTGAACAATTCTCCATCCAGGTTAACATATACAAATAAAATAATGTTTTACTGAAATGTATAGAGATACTGCAGACATTAAACAACATGGCTGTGGGTAGTACAGAGTTGCGATACCACACAAATGTGTTCCTTCTTTGAATATATGGCAAAAGTGAAGCTGAAGACATTGATGTGATTTTGCTTGTATTAATACAGAGAATATATGGGGAAACTCCCATTATCTGTGCATTTTTGTGCAATTTTTATTATTTGTTTCCTTTTTCTTTTTTCTCTGCATTCTGTGAGTAGTGGATTTATTTACAAGTTGTTAGGTTTCTTAACCTTGCAGTAGTCAATTGAATTTCAAATAACCATGAATCATATACATAAATTTTATATTCCTTATAACTCATATTCTTGAGCTATTTTTAAGCCTTGGGATACATGATGAATCTCTAATTATGCAGTTTAGTGCCACGTGGCATGGCTTTGCCAAAGACAAAGCATACTAGGTGAGTGTATTTAGATTTTGGTTGGTGACATAACAGAGGCCATGGTTATGCATGCTGGTCAGCTGCACTGACAGGGGTACATAACAGGTCCAGCAGGTGCCACAGCTGCACATGCTGCATATGCATCCCCTCCCAAGCAGTCCCATTCCCTAAACACACCATGTGTTTCATGAGCTTATTCCCCATTTATAGTCCTGTCCCTTACTGTGTTTTCTTTATGATCCTTCGCCTTCTCTGCAGTCCAGTCACTGGTACAGTCTGTTTTTCATGACTCTTTCTAACTCTGCCTTCCTTTTCCCTACCTACACACTGTGTACTATGATTTAACTTTCACTGCCCATGCCCCATTCCCCATTACCTTCTTCCGCTTCTGTGTACCAGACACAGTCCCCCAGCACATACCATCCTATCTACACAACACAATGCTATGTATGCAAGCTGTGCAGTCCTTTCCTGCCCTTGCAGTCCGTGCTATGGCACAACACATACCATCCTGTCTGCACAACACAATGCTGTGCATGCAAGCTGTACAGTCCTTTCCTGCCCCTGCAGTCCATGCTATGGCAAAACACATACCATCCTGTCTACAGAACACAATGCTATGTATGCAAGCTGTGCAGTCCTTTCCTGCCCTTGCAGTCCGTGCTATGGCACAACACATACCATCCTGCCTGCACAACACAATGCTGTGCATGCAAGCTGTGCAGTCCTTTCCTGCCCTTGCAGTCCATGCTATGGCAAAACACATACCATCCTGTCTACAGAACACAATGCTGTGCATGCAAGCTGTGCAGTCGTTTCCTGCCCTTGCAGTCCGTGCTATGGCACAACACATACCATCCTGCCTGCACAACACAATGCTGTGCATGCAAGCTGTGCAGTCCTTTCCTGCCCTTGCAGTCCATGCTATGGCACAACACATACCATCCTGTCTGCAGAACACAATGCTATGCATGCAAGCTGTACAGCCATTTCCTGCCCTTGCAGTCTGTGCTATGGCACAACACATACCATCCTGTCTGCACAACACAATGCTGTGCATGCAAGCTGTGCAGTCGTTTCCTGCCCTTGCAGTCCATGCTATGGCACAACACATACCATCCTGTCTGCAGAACACAATGCTGTGCATGCAAGCTGTACAGTCCTTTCCTGCCCCTGCAGTCCATGCTATGGCACAACACATACCATCCTGTCTGCAGAACACAATGCTGTGCATGCAAGCTGTACAGCCGTTTCCTGCCCTTGCAGTCCATGCTATGGCACAACACACCATCCTGTCTGCACAACACAATGCTGTATAGTCCTTTCCTGCCCCTGCAGTCCATGCTCTGGCACAACACATACCATCCTGTCTGCAGAACACAATGCTGTGCATGCAAGCTGCACAGCCATTTCCTCCCCTTGCAGTCCATGCTACGGCACAACGCATACCATCTTGTCTGCAGAACACAATGCTGTGCATGCAAGCTGTACAGCTGTTTCCTGCCCTTGCAGTCCATGCTATGGCACAAGAATAAGTAGTAGTCCAGCTTCTGTCACCATGTTGATGTGCACACCTCTGCATAGAGATGTAGATATTAGTTCATCCTCCCACCCATTTGCATTTAAGCTCTGGAACACATGAATATAAGTTCATCCTCTCAGCCTACCTGATAAAGTCTGTTCCTCAGTAAGCACATGCTGTTTCAGGCTCCCTTTAATCATGTCCTTGGCAGACACAGTAACTATACCCTTCCATGTTGGAACCCTGCCTCTGACACATAACTATATTATAGTAAAAATCAACCAATCCCAGAAAAAAAAACATCAAATACTACAGTAGAAATTCCATTCTTGCAAAGTATATGCCATCACAAAGGAGCAATTCATGAAGAAAACACCATTAGTACAGGTTAAAAGGTTCATGGGTTTAGGAAAGAAGCATACAAGCTATTGGCCTTTCAGATTTTGCCTTGCAGAAGACTAATAGCCATTATCCCACATTGTAATTTATGAGTGCCATGTAGTCACGATGATGTTTTTTAAATATGCAGAGGTACTCAAGTGTTTTATAGTAAGGGGTACATTTATTCCAGTGATGCAGGGACAGTTGGATAATAAATCTATAATGCATAATATTATTGTTTATGGTGATTTTTAAGGTCAGTGTGTTATTTGTGTGGGTATTAGCCCCCCAATAATGCATTCCATACACAGGTTTTCAAAAACATGTGCATAATCCAGAGCCAGCTATAAAAGACAAAGAATACTGTATCAGTATAATATGCCTGGGGACATGTAGAGGTCCTAGACAGTAAGTGCTACCTAGGCTTTTACTACCCCAACAGTTGCCTGCAAATAACATAGTAGAAAAAGAGTAGGTGGCTGATAGCTGCTACACCACAGTGCTAATGGCATAACAGTGTCCATTACCACAGTTCCATGCCATACTCTCTCCAATGGATTACACTAACTCCATCCTGAGCCTAGACCTGCCATTTGCACACCTGCAGGAGATGACTGCTCAGCATACCCCAAGACATTTTTAGCATGCAGCTGACTGATATAATACTCCTACCATTAGTGTCACTGCCACGGTTCATCAATGGAGGGTAGCTTGTATATCCTTCAACTGATGAATTCAGAGTATCGACAGATGGTAGCAGTGAATAGCTTGGCAGTATTACATCTGAACATACCATGAGTGAATGATGATAATCCCCCTTTATATGCACATCATTGCAGCTTATATGTTACTTTCATCTGAACATACCATGAGTGAATGATAATCAGCCTTGTATTATGCACATCATTGCACCTTATATGTTACTTTCATCTGAATACTCCACGGAACAGAAATAAGCTAGAACCATTGAATCAATCCACAAGAGGTTTTATTATCTGCAACTGCAAACTAAGAACTGGGTTAGAGAACAAAATTCTCAATTGACCCACCAGTGCATGTTTCCATGTTCACTTATGGTTATAAGTTTTGGGAAGTGACTGAAAGGATGAGATCACAGAAAACTGCAGAAACTAGGCTCTTTAATAGAGTAGCTGGACCACTCTTCAGAATCTGGGAAGATATTGGAGAGCATCCACTACTCATTCATGATGGGATAGGCCAAATGAGATAGTCTAGGCATCTCATGAGGATGCACCTTTGGCTTTGAGGATACCAGTTAAGGCCACTGGAAACATACCCACCCCAGGGCAGATCCCAGGACATGTTGAAGGGATTATACCTTTCAGCATGCTTGTGGAAAATCTGGGAATCCAACAAAATGAGTTGAAGATTGTTTCTGGACTAAGAGAAGTCTGGTCTGCTGTGTTTGGCTTACTACTACTATGATCCTTATCAGCATCACCAGTAAGGTGGTTTAGAAAATTAATGATTGAATGAATCTGACAACTTATTCCTTGCAGTCTGTGCTGACCATTGTTAATTACCTGTATAAACTGTCTTCTGTTGCTCTTGTAATACACACATATCATCAGCTTTAGATTTAAACAGGCCATCAAGCAGTTTTGTGGTACAGAGGATTAAAGCCTTTACTGTACCCCAGATGACCTGTATGTGATTAGCGACACAGGAGCTGGAAGGGCCATGGGGGGAAAATGTGAACAGGTGGCTGACATTGGATCACATATCCAAGGGGGAGGAAGGTAGCCTAGGCTCACTGCAATAAAGCAGTATTATGAACCTGGCACAATTCATGCTGCATCAGCAGTGTGCAGCTTAGTTGGGACATTGTGCATGCCCAGAAGAGTACCTGCACCTCCCAAATGCAGAGATTATGTAGTTTGCAAGGCTGTCACAGGGTGGTGGAATTTAGGGCACACTCCCTGGCGGCAGTATGTTGCTACACTAGTGTCTCTGATCTCATCAGCCCTGGATGTAGGCCAGGATGAATCTGGGAGAGGCTAAGTTCAATAAGGAGAGCAGCTGGTGGCACATAATGAGCAGCTGGTGGCAGATAATGATAACTGCCAAGAGGAACAAAATAATTACATTTGGCACAGCTTAAAAATAAAATTGAATCAAGGTATCATTAGACATCTAATTACACCTCCCCTCTCCATGCGTGCACGCTTGCACGTGCAGACACACACACACACACACACACACACACACACACACACACACACACACACACACACACACACACACACACACACACACACACACACACACACACGCACACACACACACACTCTGGATTGTGCTCCCTGCCACTTCCCAATACTCTTAGAAAATTTAGTCCTAACTATACTATAAAAATACTACATTCTTGTCTAACCTAACAGTGCTTTGTATTTGTTCTCTGGCAAGAGAAGAATAGTATATGCTTTGTTGTAATAAATAGCGGCTCTGTGAATAGCTTATGTAATGTAACTAATAAATGTTCACCTTCTGTGTGGTTAATTATTGTTTTGTCATTTCATTAGCACTGGGTTTGTCATAACTGTCAGTGCATGTTACTCTGTAACATGGCAGCTTTGTTCAGATACTAGCCTTATAAAGTCGTACATAATAACATGAAGCTTCTGTAAAGCATACCAAGCCAGTTTACAAAAGCAAAGTGGAAAAAACTGTGTAACATTCCCTTTGCTTAATTCTAGTCTCTAGGGTGACTGTATTTCTACTGTATGCCTATTACTGCAGGGATGGAGATGGCCATCAAGATTCAAAGGACAACTGTCCAGACATTCCTAACAGTTCCCAGCTAGATTCGGATAATGACGGGCTTGGTGATGACTGTGATGAAGATGATGATGATGATGGAATTCCTGACTACATACCTCCTGGCCCAGATAATTGCCGGCTAATAGCTAATCCTAACCAGAAAGACTCTGATGGTAATGACTTGTTTTTTTCTTATATGTTCTTATTACATAATTAAATGTCATATTTGTTCTGTTCAGCAGTTTGGGAATGACAGGCCATGAAAGGAAACAGCTTTGATGTTAAGATGTCTCACTTTTGCAGCCAGTGCTGTTTCAGTGAAGATATATTTCTGACTTTTTTTTCTGCACAGGTTCAGTTCTTGGGGTTCTGCTGTCCTTCATGTATGCAGGTTTTATGGTGATACCCAGTATATAACAAAGATGTGGTAACAGTCATCTGTTAAGGAATCCAGATATAAACAGTTGTGACTTGAATATAAATCTGATAATAGAGAACAGGTTTTAGCATGTCTGTTGCTACATAGGAGCTCAGTGACAACAAATGGAAACCAAGAAAGGAGAGAGAGAAAGAGAATTGGGAAATTCCAGAAACAAAATAAACAAAGCTGGCAGCATTTACAGCTTAGACTTGCAGTTTGCCGGAAAGATGTGTTTATTATTTATCAGTTCCTTCAGTGAAGTAATTCGTAACTGGTTAATTAACTATAGTCAGTGTATTTGCTGCTTTGGCAAGGCTTACTGAGCACAACACATTCCTTTAGCAATGCCTCACCCTAGGCAGTAAACCCGCAAAAGAAGACTGCACTTTGTAAAAATCATTAACAATCACTGCATACCTTTAAATTGCCTGCTAATGTAGTCATTCACCAGTATTAACTGTTGTTGGAAGTATGGCATTTCAGGCAATAAGATATGACTTTGTGACTGATGTTATTCCTACTGCCACAGCGGTGCATACAGTTAATGTGTACAAATGCTACTTATTTTAATATTTTATTGTTGACAGCTACACTTTACCATTTTTCTTTGACATATAGAATATATGGTCTGGGATTTAACAAATGAAACATCTTATTCTCAGGATATGAGAATGAGTTTCGTAATAACTAGTTTTGCAGAATGATATATATATATATATATATATATATCTATATATATATATATATATATATCTATATATATATATCTATATATATATATATATATCTACATATATATATATATATATATATATATATATATATATATATATATATATATATATATATATATATATATATATATATATATATATATATATATATATATATATATATATATATATATATATATATATATATATATATATATATATATACAGGTTCATAGGTAGGTAGGTACTAAGCTATCAGCCCTAAGGCCTATACAAGCCTAGCCAAAAAGGTACCCTGGCTTTTGTCACCCAAGAAAATTATTTTACTGTGCCCCTGTCGAGCAGAGCCACAGAGGTGATCCCTGGGGTGAATTTCCTATTTCCCATCCAATCATCAAGATTTTTCTTGAAGAGTGCTAATGAGGAGCTTTGTTTGATATAGATAGGTAGCTTGTTCCAGAGTATGGGAAGTCTCTGGGACAGGAATCAATCCCTCCAGCATGTTCTTTTTTTTTGTGCTGACAGGGTTAGGTCCCTAGAATGTGCAGCTCGAAGGGATTGGGATTTCTTTATGTGGAGCATGTCCAACAGCTCTGAGTTTGACATAGGTTTGTATGTTAGGCAGAGATCACCTCTGAGTAGGCGTTATGCAACGGAGTAAAGCTTGAGTTTTTTGAGACGGTCTGCATAGGGCATCTGTTTGAGGCCGGTAATCCTCTTTGTGAGGTATTTCTGCGGCCTTTCCAGATGTTGTAGATGTCTTATGAGGTACACACCAAAAGGGGCATTGTACTCTATAATGTTTAATGAGTGATGAGTAGAGGGGAACAATGACCTCTTTTTTTCTGTATGAGAAACCTTTTGTGATGAGGTGTGCCACTTAGAAGGATTTCCTGACTACTGTGGTGATGTGATTATCAGCAGAGAGACTACTGTCCACCTGTGTCCCAAGGTCTCTTATCACACATTCGGTGTTAAGTAGACTACCACTTATGTGATAGCTTATTAGTACAAAGTTTTTGCCAAAGGGGATGGCACTGTACTTTTTGGCATTGAGCTTGAGGCCATGGCTTTGACACCAGGCATCTGTCTCAGTGAGGCCCTTTTGTAGGATGTCCACATCGTTAGGAGTTTTAATTATAGCTCCTAGTTTGCAGTCATTTGCGAACTTCATTCGCCAAAGACCTTCTGTGTTAGCGTGTACTTCAGAAAAGTAGATATCAAACAGGAGAGGACCTGGGACTGAGCCCTGTGGTACTCTACTTGTCACTGGTCTGAAGTCGGATTTGGAGTCTTCTACTTTCACAGTGTGGGTTCTGTCAGTGAGCCAGTTGGCAACCCATCTTGTGACATAGGGATTTATACCTAGTTTAGTGAGTTTATCTATAATTCCAGAGTGGGGGATGGTGTCAGTAGCCTTGGCAAGAACTAGATAGGCTGTGTGAACCACCTTCCCCTCGTCTACAGCTTTGGTGACTGCTTCAAAGAAGTCAATCAGGTTTAGGAGACATGATCTGCCTTTTGCAAACCCAAACTGGGTGGGGTCCAGAGTTTGGAGATTACCAATGTCTTGGTTTATAAGTTCCATGATGATACATTCCATGGCCTCTCAGACCAGGCTCGTTAGGCTAAGGGGGCGGTAGTTCCCAGGGTCTGTGGTGGCTCCCCCTTTGTGGAGTGGGATAACCATCACTGTGCACCCTTTAGTGGGCACAAAGCCTGAGGTGAGGCTATGATTGAACATGGTGCTTAGGTGGGGTGCCAGTTCATTCTGTAGTTCATGTAAAATGCAGCCTGGGATGTTGTCAGGTCCCATGGATGCTGTGTTCTTGGCTTTGGAGAGTGTGTTTTTTACCTGTGCAGCCATGATTACAGGAACTTTGCATTCCTTCTGGTATAGAGATGGGCCTTTTAGGGGGTGAGGGGGATAAAGTTAGCACTGAACCTATCTGCCAAGATGTTGGCAATATCAGTTGGTTCTGTATGTTTAGTGCCATTGTGTTGCAACTCAGAGCAGATCTGAGTGTTGCTATTGAGATTCTTGACATAGCTATAGAATGCTTTGTGCTTGTCTTTAGAATCAGTGGCAATTTTGTTTTCATAACTAGCTTTGGAGGATTTTATGACGGATCTCAGCTTCTTACTGAGGCTGACCAGGGAGTTCTTCCAGTCATGGGATTTTACTCTTTTTTGCAACAGTTTCTTTCCTCTGATGTAGAGTTTTTTTATGGCAGGGGACCACCAGATTGGCTTCACTTTTTTGGAGGATAGCTTCTTGGTTCTCTTAGGGATAGCATGATACATGCACTTGTGTAAGTTCTTATAAAGTGCATTTGTGTAGGATTCAGCATTCGTACTGCTATTGTCCGTCTGCATGGGTGTCGTGAAGTTTGCCACTTCTGTCTTAAGAAGCATGAAGTTGGCTTTGGAGAAAATTTTTTTATAGTGGTTTCCCTAATGGGGGGTGGGGGCAGGATGTGGATGTCTAGGCTGATTAGCTTTTGGTTGGATCTGACCAACGAGGAACTGACCTGTGGTGTGGAACACCAGTCACCCATGTTGCTAATGACCAAGTCTAGGATATTGCTGCCCCTGGTGGAGGTGTGAATAAGTTGATCCAAGGCGTTGGAATTTATGAATTCCAGAAAACGTTGAGCAAAAGAGTTGGTACATGAGTAGTTTTCCCAGTTAATGGTGGGGTAGTTGAAATCACCCATTATTAGGGTGTTGGGTTGTACCCTAATATTTTCCAGTGTATCAAGAAATGAGGAGTGGGATTCCTTGGGTATGGTGGGGGATCTGTAGCAAGTTACTGTTTGGATTGCGGTCTTGCCCAGAGTTAGTTGCACTTGGATAATCTCGGATGCATTATGCTGAGCAACTAGCCTGGAGGTGTGGATATCCTTAATGAATATGGACACGCCTCCACCTTTAGTGCTTCGGTCCAGGTTAGGTGGCCGAAAGGTGTGGTGTGAATTCTAACCTAGTAATGCAGGGGTGCTCTCTGGAGCCTTGAACCAGGTCTCTGTCACTGCACAGATGTCGATGTTCTCCATTTTAAGGAGTGCCTCGAGTGAATGCATTTTGAGGTTTAAACTTCTAGCATTGCGTAGCATTACCCTCAGATTTTTCTTACTTGTACCTGTTACGGTGGTGAATTTGTCATTTGAACCTTGCCTAAAAAAGGCACTATAGGGGTGGCAAGAGCCTTAGCCAGTATCTGGAATCCCAAGGGTGACAGGTGCAGGCCATCTTTGGCAAAGCATCGTGGTCTGTCGATCATGCCATCCCAGGCAGACAGATACTGGATCCCCTTAGAATTACACCAAAAGCTTAGCCAGTTGTTGAAGTCAATCATTTTGTCCTTGTACTGTGGTGTCATTCTGTGAGATGGCAGGATGCTACTCAGGGCTATGGTCATACCTGCCTGGGCTACAAGACCGGAGAGCTCCTCCATGTCTATTTTCATGGTGTCCAGGGAGGTACGTCTCAGGTCATTCACACCAACATGGACAATGACAGAGTCATATTTAAGAGTCATATTTATACTTGTTGTGGAGTGACCTGAGTGCGTGCATTATGTGGCAGGTATATATATATATATATATATATATATATATATATATATATATATATATATATCTATAGGGACGGGAGCCCTTCATTTGTTCAAACTTTCAAATGTTTGAAACTCATATGGCCGACACCACATGAGCGAACATTTAAAAGGCTGACAAATGATAGCGGAGATCCCGCTATAGTGCAGGACTGGGAGATTCCCCTTTCCTCCACTGTAGTCCGATCTTGGAGTGAGAATACTTAAGTAACAGGGGGTGTGGGGGTGCAGGGGGGCTTGCCCCCCTGCATAACACAGTTTTACTGTGTTTACAGGTAGGTAAATGGTGCTATTTCAGGATGTCAGTCTTTCAGAATGTCGATCATATGGTGCCATATGAAAGTCAGCATTCTGAACGGTCGACATTCTGAAGTAGATCCATAGGGACATATTAATGCTGTATTTAGATTTCTGTGCATGGGAATATATAGTACTTCCAGGTTACTTTGGGCTACTTTTTTCATTCTCTTTGATTGGTTAAGAAGCAGGTCTTCTACAGAAAAGCTGGAGTGTAATGGCCACTGTTAGTGAAGTTTCCATGTGTAAGTTAAGATAAGTTTTATTTTATTATTATTTTTAGGTACATTTTCATTTTATTTTTAGGACTTTTTGCATGGGTTTGGTAGGTTTAAAATTTAGGAGTGGTGTCAGGTCTGACTGGATTTGGAATGCGTTTGATGTGGTTTCAGGGTTGATTTTGGAGCTTTCCCTTAGCAGCATGGATTAGTAGGAAGAGATGGGGGGGGGATTCAGAAAGGCTTACACAGGTGCCTTCTCTTAGAAGGTTTCCACATAGTGGTAAGCCTTTTTGATTCAGGGATCAGGCACCCACAGAAGTTTCATGCTTGTGGGAGAGGTTGTCTGGACAGGTGTCTCATTGGGGAAGCTGCATATAATGCAACAGTCCAGGGAAGTGACTAATGCTAATTAGTCATGTGATCTCCCCAGGAAATATTTGCCGCTTCAGATTTACTCAGCCATACAATTCAGAAAGTCTTTCAGCTGAGTAAAATTTTACTGTAAGAGGAAAAAATGAACACCGTTCAAAACACCATTTCACTCCTAGAACTCAAGTGGTGGCTATAGGTCAAGAGCTGGGAGGTATGCAGTCTAGTTTTCCCTCATCTTTCCTCAGCTCATGTGGCCTTTAGTCAGTGGTCTTTCATTTTGCACTTGAGCTCTTGAGTTATCTCTTTTTTAATTTGAGAGTTATGTTGTTTGGGGTGTTGAATGAGTGATTATATGTTCTTGCTTGTCAGGGACTTTCCTTTTGTAGAACTAATTCTAGTGGTGCAGATAAGCACAGTGGAGATGTGGGGTTGGGTGTGTCAGTGAGTGCATATATGTGGATGTGTCTCTGTAGGATCCTAAATGAAGTTGAATAAGTGCGTGTATGCGTGTGTGTGTGTGTCTGGTTGCAGTATGTGGGGTTAGGTAGGTGGTGTGTGTGTGTGTGTGTGTGTGTGTGTGTGTGTGTGTGTGTGTGTGTGTGTGTGTGTGTGTGTGTGTGTGTGTGTGTGTGTGTGAGAGAGAGACTGTGTGTGTGTGTGTGTGTGTGTGTGTGTGTGTGTGTGTGTGTGTGTGTGTGTGTGTGTGTGTGTGTGTGTGAGAGAGAGAGAGACTGTGTGTGTGTGTGTGTGTGTGTGTGTGTGTGTGTGTGTGTGTGTGTGTGTGTGTGTGTGTGTGTCTGCAAACATGTATAAGCATGTATATGTATGAATGAGAGAACAAAAATAAATAAAATGTATCTTTATATTTTTACCACAGCACTCACCTGTACACACATTCACAGATGGAGCACATGCCTCAGTGTGTCCCATGTTGTTTTAACCATGATTTGAAAGTGCTTATTTCTACTTTTGGCAACTTTGCTTTGTCTGTCTGCTCAGATGTATAGTTGCTTGGTAAAGTAAACACCTTTCTTTTAACCAATATAGAGCCTTCAGTGTGTCATTTTGTATACATGGTAACCCAGTGAGTTTTATTGTTTCTCTTGTACCCTGTATGTGGCACAATAGTCCCACCCTCATGTCACAATAAGTAAAACAGACTTCTAGACATGAGAGATGCAAGTTCCTACCGAGGAATAAGGATGGAAGGAGGAAGGGAAGAAGGGGAGATGGATGGCAGCTGAAAGGAAGGTTAATCAATGAATTTAGGAAATACTGCTTCAGGGAGAGGATGGTGTGCCACTAGAATACATTCTCCGGGAAAATAATACATTTCAGTTCAGCAGAGATCTACTGGAATGCCTAAGACAGGGCTAGTATCCACCCCTCAGATGTCTTTGAGTTTTGTAGAACGGCATACATGATAACTGCAGCAATCAGACTGACTGGACCTGGCATTTTCATATGCTCATAGGAAGTAATTAGTCAGCTGGCTGCCAGACATGACAAATAAAGGCTATAATTCAGTTTTACTTAAGCAATTAGTTAGTTATCTCACCTTACAAAATAACCTACTAGTTATTATTCATGAAGTGGCATCACTTTTATTTATTGTACCACTAAAAGTAATTTTGAGGGTATGATTACTTTAAAAAAAAAAGCACTGCAAGCTTCTGTTATCTGGAACTTTATTGCTTAAAAAGCATAAGATGGCCTATAGAACTGCACATAATTGTTTTTTTTTTCCGATGTGGAACATTTTGCTGAGTGTAGACTGCTTAACAGGTCATATTACAAGTGCAAGCAGGTCAGACCATGGGGATAAGAGGTTGGAGAAGAAGGGAAAGAGAGGCGCAGAACTCTGCATCAGATGCAAACAAGTAGCATAAGTAGGGTATCTGTAAGATGGTAGAGTAACTGGAGTGGGAGGTGAAGGAAGTCAAGATGATGATTTGGGAAATGGGATGTAGAGCAACAGCAGAAAAAGACAGGTGGCTACAAATTATGATGAAGGAGTCTGAGGGGAAGCAGGGAATATTTGTTGTTAGTGGCATTGTAGGCAGAGGGGGCAGTAGGTGGGGTCAGGTAGAGAAAGGTGGGTAGAAACTGGTCCATAACAAAGCAGACAAATGACAAGTATAGAAGAGCAGGAAGGAAAAATGACAAGGGATACAAATAGGAAACAGATGAAGAACTGTACTCGAGAGTCAGGATCATTGGAAGACATTGTATAGATGCCCAGAATGGTATGCCCACTATGGAGAAAGAGGTAAGAGGAGGAAGTTCAACACATCATTGCCCAGCCCAGAAGTGGCTGAGGACCAAAATATAGCAAGAGGCATACCATTGTGTAAAAGAGAGTGCAGGAAAAAACCTTTGGAACTGTAGAATGGTTAACTAACCAGCAATTGCATGTAAAGTAATTGAGAAAATCCCTAGGGATTTAATTGTTGGTTTCTAATCAGTCAACTGCCAATATATGTTCATGGACAGAAGGAGCTGTCAGTCATACCTGATCTAGTAAAACTAAGTTATTAGAGAATCTGTCAGTGTAGTACTAACAAACGCATTGTACCTGGATTTAAACAAGGCCTTTGAATTGGTTCCACATGTAGATTCTAGTAGATTGGCTGTGGGATTTCTATACTCATCAATGTGTTTGTTTGAGACATATCTGACAAAATAAAACAGGGTCAGCCTTTTTTTAGAGACTCAAACATAGGTAAAAGAGGGAAATAGTCCAAGAAAGCTCTTGGAATGACTATCCAAGTGAACAGAAAGCTATCAGCTGACCTTCATTGCAGATAAATGTAAGGTACAACAGATGTGCCAGAGCAAAACTGATGTGAAGTATCCTCTGGGATGAGCAGAAATAATGGCAAAAGAACTGGAAAGGGACAAAGTTTGTGCATCATGGTTAGGGCTGACTATCAGGAGCAAAGTAAAATGGACATGAGAGCATCAAACAGAATGGCAGGGTGTCCAGCCCCCTCGATTAGAGGAATAAATATCTGACTCTGCCCTAGATGACCAACGTTTTGACTACTAGCATGTGTGCTGGAGGGACTGGATAGTGGTGGACAGGAGTGAGCAGCCAAACCTGCTCACCTTTCCTAGGAGGAGGAGGGTGTCAGCTCAGCTCAGTATACTGTCAACACTTGGAGGAGCAGTGATCTTGTTGAGCTCATGCTGCAGAGGTGCACAGATTACCAGAGGATGACTAGTGTGGTAGCACATTAGTTTTCTTCTGTGGGCAACAAGTAAAAAACTTGCAAGCTAATGTGTAGAGCATTTAGGAAAGAGTGAAACCTGATCCCTGATATGTGGATAATGGCTCCAGCATTTAGGAAGGAGTGAAATCTAATCCCTGGTATGTGGATGATGGCTCCAGCATCTAGGAAGGAGTGAAATCTAATCCCTGGTATGTGGATGATGGCTCCAGCATTTAGGAAGGAGTGAAATCTAATCCCTGGTATGTGGATAATGGCTCCAGCATTTAGGAAGGAGTGAAATCTAATCCCTGGTATGTGGATGTTAGCTCCAGCATTTAGGAAGGAGTGAAATCTAATCCCTGGTATGTGGATGGTGCCTCCAGCATTTAGGAAGGAGTGAAATCTAATCCCTGGTATGCGGATAATGGCTCCAGCATTTAGGAAGGAGTGAAATCTAATCCCTGGTATGTGGATGATGGCTCCAGCATTTAGGAAGGAGTGAAATCTAATCCCTGGTATGTGGATGGTGCCTCCAGCATTTAGGAAGGAGTGAAATCTAATCCCTGGTATGCGGATAATGGCTCCAGCATTTAGGAAGGAGTGAAATCTAATCCCTGGTATGTGGATGATGCCTCCAGCATTTAGGAAGGAGTGAAATCTAATCCCTGGTACGTAGATGATGGTTCCAGCATTTAGGAAGGAGTGAAATCTAATCCCTGGTATGTGGATGATGGCTCCAGCATTTAGGAAGGAGTGAAATCTAATCCCTGGTATGTGGATGATGGCTCCAGCATTTAGGAAGGAGTGAAATCTAATTCCTGGTATGTGGATGATGGCTCCAGAATTTAGGAAGGAGTGAAATCTAATCCCTGGTATGTGGATGATGGCTCCAGCATTTAGAAAGGAGTGAAATCTAATCCCTGGTATGTGGATGATGGCTCCAGCATTTAGGAAGGAGTGAAATCTAATCCCTGGTATGTGGATGATGGCTCCAGCGTTTAGGAAGGAGTGAAATCTAATCCCTGGTATGTGGATGATGGCTCCAGCGTTTAGGAAGGAGTGAAATCTAATCCCTGGTATGTGGATGATGGCTCCAGCGTTTAGGAAGGAGTGAAATCTAATCCCTGGTATGTGGATGATGGCTCCAGCATTTAGGAAGGAGTGAAATCTAATCCCTGGTATGTGGATGATGGCTCCAGCGTTTAGGAAGGAGTGAAATCTAATCCCTGGTATGTGGATGATGGCTCCAGCGTTTAGGAAGGAGTGAAATCTAATCCCTGGTATGTGGATGATGGCTCCAGCGTTTAGGAAGGAGTGAAATCTAATCCCTGGTATGTGGATGATGGCTCCAGCGTTTAGGAAGGAGTGAAATCTAATCCCTGGTATGTGGATGATGGCTCCAGCATTTAGGAAGGAGTGAAATCTATTCCCTGGTATGTGGATGATGGCTCCAGCATTTAGGAAGGAGTGAAATCTAATCCCTGGTATGTGGATGATGGCTCCAGCATTTAGGAAGGAGTGAAATCTATTCCCTGGTATGTGGATGATGGCTCCAGCATTTAGGAAGGAGTGAAATCTATTCCCTGGTATGTGGATGATGGCTCCCATTCCTAGTTCACTCAGATCTCACCATGCAGAAATAAGGCAAAGAGTTATTGCCTCCAGTGAATGAATGGATCAGCTGAGCAGCTAGGACAGTAGGGCTACATGATTAGGAGGGATTGAGAACAAATGAAGTTTGCTTTTGGCATATTCTTAAGCACAAGATCCAAAATGAAAATACTACTTCCACTGTAGCAGTCCTTGGTCAGGTCACACCTTGAGTACTGAAGGTAATTCTGAAGCCCATAAGGGAAAAGAGATTAGAGTGTTTAGAGGAATCCTGAGAAAACTCACTGGGGGATGTGGGAAGGGAGGGAAAAGGTGTGACCAAATATTGTTGGAATTAAGACTCTTGGCTGCTCATCAGCTTACAGTTTTGGCCCTCTGTTTCAGATGATCCTTGTTCTGGATGAGTCTTCCACATGGGAGTTTAGTTTAGTGAATAATGCATACAAGCCCATCAAGTGAAGAGTGTTGGCAGAATCCCAGCACAACAGCACCCCTTGGAGAATGGTTCGTAAGTCCAATTCCTGCAGCTGGGATTCAGGCAGTCATTAGCCCACCAAAGAGTGCACAGCATTCTAATTGGTGTTGTGAGAAAACAAATCCAGGGCCCTGCACTAACCCAGTATAATGTGCATTGTACCATATTTACTGGTCAATGGAGGGGTGTTAAGAACATACAAAAAATATCCAAATCCCTGCTGCTTGATAACATGGATCCCATATATCATATCACTCCCTCAGTGTCTTCATACATTAAGGTTCAGGGGTAGCAAGCAGGTGGATATTGGATGGGGTTTGATGTTTACAGGGAATTGGGAATGGTGGTCAGAAAAGAGGATCTAGACCTTTTCTGTCTAGAAACCCAAAAGGGAAAGGGTATCATGATATGGGTGGAAAAGATCATATTTGGGAGAAGGGAAGTGGTCAGCCTAGTCAGGAACAATGGAGGGAGGACAAGGCACAAGTTATAGATTGCAAGAGCCAACTACGCACTAGCTCTACAGACGTACTTCATCATGGGAGTGTCCCATGGAATGGATTACTAGAATGGGCGGATGAGATGGAATCCACAGAGGTGTTTTAGAGAACATGCGAAAGGTGGCTGAATGATGAGAAAAAATAAAGAGGCAAGATGTTAAATTCACTATACTAGATAGGCTGTGTCTCTTTTGCTCTCAGGCAAATGCAAGGCAATGAACTCAGAAGCAATTGTGCTCCACAGGTACATCCTTACCAGAGGGACATTTGTTTGCATTTAAACCCTCTGCAGTGGAGTTCAGAAAGTGAAGCATTTCGTACTGGTATGTTATGGTAAAATTAAACAGAATCATAGTCACATCTGACCATTCATTTACCTTTGTTTCTTCTGTCTCTTTTAAATGGCATTAATTTGTTTGTTCTTTGGGCTCTGGTTATAAGAAAAACTGATTCTAGAAATTTCTCCTGCAGGAAATGGAATAGGTGATGTATGTGAAGGTGATTTTGATAATGATATGGTACTAGATTTACTTGACGTTTGTCCTGAGAATTCCGAGGTTACCCTCACAGACTTCAGAGCCTATCAGACTGTGATTCTGGATCCAGAGGGAGATGTGCAGATAGACCCCAACTGGGTGGTCTTGAACCAGGTGAGTTAAACAGTAATGTAGTCAAACCTATTAAGCTGATGTGCAAATGTAAATGATTGCAAGATAGACAACTACATTTAGTTGTATTTCTAACAAAATTTCATGAACAGTTTTATACTTAGAAAAATATTCTTTCTATTTGTGAATTTGTATACCCTAGTGGCAATGACTGATGGCACATTTTTTTATGATGCCACTGGAAAAATATTCTGGGAAGTGTGTGCCATGTGTCGTGACTAAACTTCCTAAGCAAGAACTGTCATGGAGTCATAAAAATTAGGCCTTGTCAGTCCTGAGTCTAATCCAATGTTCTGACTGGATCACAGTATGAGGGGACAGAGGACATAATGTCTGTTTTTTAAATGATGTCTGCAAGACCTTTCCTTCCATCCCTTGTAGTAGACTGTTGATAAACCTGATAGGGATGCAGTGCTGGAGATGCATGTGAGGTGAGTGAAAAAACAGTTAAGTGGAAAATTCGGTGCTGGAAAGCAGTAAGACAATGACAGGTAGATTATGACCGGGAATGCTTCTTGTGCTTGTGTTCTTTGGAAGCATTATTTCAAAAATCATACAATGACCCATAAACTGAGCCAGTCTATCTGCTTTTGATGCTAAGGTGGAGTAATCAGCAGGTAGTAGAAGTAGTTTCTTGGAGACCGTCAACTTGACTTATCACATGCTTGTGCACTATGTCAGTATCAGACTCTGGAAGAACTATCTATTATGGAGTTGTGGTCATCAAAAACAGGTAACACAGTAAGATCTTGAAACTGAAATAATGTCAAAAATGGATCACTCTGACTGAGTGATAGTGTTCAATAAACAGCATACTGTACAGTAGCACAGTGCAGTCCAGCTTGTTGGAAAGTGTTCCCTAGCTGTGTATACACAGGCTGCTGAGGTGTGCAAATTTTACTGCCAAATCCCCCCCACATACACACTCATGTGCATGCTATCACCAAGTGCCCAATCTATGTAGTGGCATAAAAGCTGCTATGCTCTGTGTGCCATCCATGAAATGACCCCTGCCACAACTGCAATAGTGTCATCCAGTATGCAGGCTGCAGGAATTACTGTGCAACACCTTCTGCCAGCATGCCATGGTGGTACTAGACAATGTGTAGCACCCAGTTCATGGTTGTGGCTTATGACTTACTTTGTTTATGCTCACTATGCAGCATATCTACCTTCAGACAACTTACTGACAGACAAGAAGTTCTAGTTATAAGTTATGCATCTTTCACTATGGCATCAAAGACGCTCTTTTCCCAGGAGCGACTGTATCTGTGAATCACATTGCTCATTTACTTGATCCTTAAGTGAAGCATATCATGTTTTCTAATGAATCTCCATACTGTGAACTTTTATTTTGTTGATGATATAGAGTTCAAAATACAACGTTATGATGGGGCACTACATCTTTTTGCTCCCCACGTACAGAATTACTGAAGTAAATATTGTGGGAAGAAATAGCCAGGGAATTGTTATGGCTAGGCTTGTATAGGCCCTAGGGCTAATAGCCTAGTACCAACCTATGAACCTATTAAGTTTAGAATGCATTAGCCTTTAGCTATTTCATCTTTAGTGGATTATTTTAAGGACTTGTTTAAATAGTTTCCCATAAACCCTGATAGTTTATCTGGACACTGCTAAGAGAAGAAGATGTCGCTGCAGAGCGTGTAGTAATACTGAGGCTACCTCTCCTTCCCTTCAGTCTCTTCTTGGTTCTGAAGGTGAGAGGTAACTTCCATTCTGCACTAGACCTTAGTTTCTGAATGGCAGTGGATACATTCTCCTTCACATAGCAGAGAAAATTCCTGTATAGCTTTCCCATTATTCCTGCTGATTTCATGGCTTATCAAAATGTTCAAGGAACAAAGACTTGAGACTGATTCTTTGCTTCTTCATAGTATATGGGGGGGGGGGGTGAAGCTAGGAAGTCCCTAGGAATACAGGACACTCTCCTACAAAAGGTAGCCTGGATGGTATAACTGGACATGATTGGCTGGTTCTGAAAAGTCACTGTCCATGAAAAGGAAAAGGATGGGGTAAGTATTTATGTCTACCCTGCCTCATCCTGGTGTAACCATGGAGGTGCTTTCAATAAGTAAGGTAGTGTGAATAGTGAATATATCTGCACGAAGCATATGTGGGATTGACCACCCCATACAACACATACTTTTTGTAGCCCATTTCCATATATACTTTTGTACAAACAGACCTCCATTTAATGGGTTTTACTCTCAACTATTATAATCCTGTAGGTGGAGATCATTATCCTTACAGATTGCTACTATTTAATTTTTCTTCTTTACCAAGAGTATACTGCGGTGGTGGTGCTGCAGTAGCATTGTCACCTCACAGTTAGACGTTGTCCGTTCGATTCTCAGTTAGAGTGTCTTCTGTGTGGCGACATGCGTGAATGGGCGTTCCTTCATTGAAGGTTGTGCGTTAGGCCCAGCAAGCCAGCATGTAAAACTCTACTGCCAATCATTAGCGGACCGGAGTTCCGCTGTGGCGATCCCTAACCGGGAAAAGCCGAAAAGACACAAACAAACCGAGAGTATTTATAAAGTTGTTGGCCATCGTGTTTGTAGCCTTATAGAAGGATTACCATGTGTTCCTCTCTTGGGATGACTGGCTTCTAATGTCAGCACTGAGGGACTCCAAAGAAGTGTCCCTACAATGGTGCTCAAGTGGTTGCAGTCCTTGGGGCTTTGGATTTCCTCAAAAACAGCATTATTTAAAAAAATAATAATAGTTCTGTCTTTTTTCAATGAAAGTAAAAGGTTGTGACGGGTTTTTAAAATGCAAAGTGCACAGCTTCTGCCATCATGCCCTGGTGTTACTAGACAACATTTGTAGCACAAATAAAGGCTTCTTTGTTGCCATTTTAAAAGTATGTTATAGTACCGTGGTGCTGAATAAAAAACTGGAAATGAAAAAGCAGTACTTACTATGATCGTCAGGACTCTCTTTTGCTTATCTGATCCTTCTGACTGCTCATCACCGGACCTGATGCAATGCCCTGCACCCACAAACTCATCCAGACTCTTTTGGAACCCCATTCTTTCATTACCCTTCTCTTAACTCACCCCTTGAGTTATCTCATCTTATCTTATACAATTTGTTGTTTCTCAGTCTGTCTTAAACATCTTGAGGCTATACCTGAGAGGTATCTTGCATGAGGCAGGTATTGCCCCACTGAATGGGGTAAGCACAATAGTCACTGTAGTGTAAACAATGGTGTTATACAATGGTAGCTTGCTAATATTCAGAAACATGCATGCTGATTGGTCAGTCCAACCAGTGTGCCGATTGTAAATCGAGCATATATAAACCAATAGAAAAATATCAGGTCGCCTGGACTTTCTTCTATTAACATACTCTAAGGCTTTCCAGTTTTCTTGAGCTAAGAAATTGAGAGTTACATATGTTGGGCAGAGAAAATACAAGGAAAACCAGGTATGTTATACAAAACTAAAGAAGTGTACCTGATTTTCCTTGTATTTTTGCCCTCTCTCGTACCTCTAAACTGTCCAGATTTCAGTTTATTTAAAAAAAAAAGGAAGCAACAGAGATCTTTCTTTCTCTGTTGCTTACCTTCCAAAGCACCCATGTACTGCGTAAGCATGGGATCATAAGTCTCACATGAATGCACAGTACATCAGCTAAGTGGCAGAATGCAGAAACAACCACAGGGCTGTTATACAAATACATTATTTAAGAAAAGTAAGTAATTTCTTTCTTATATAATGTCATTGTATAATAGCAATAACCTACTCCTCGGTGTGATATATTGAAGATTTACCCACAGTTGCCCTTTGTTTAATCACTCGGTCTTTGCCCTCATGATTAAATGACATGAATCATGGGTAAATCTTCAATATACCACACCCAGTCATCGGTTATTGCTATAATAATATGCTTCACAATAGTGTTACACATATTTTTTTAAAAAATCACAATTTTACATTTAGTTCAGGTCACCCATTCTTGGATGGTGGGTAGGTTTCTGCTTGTAATCTGTCACTTCCCTGGGAATTGAGGCAGTGCCATAAATGTTAGACAGTAATTCCATTGAACCTGGCACAGAGGAGGACTTCAGTTAAACAATGCTACATGTGGTGATGTGTGTGTGATGTTAGTAGCTCTGCCCAGTTAGGGTATAACTGAAAATCTTCCATCATACATAACAGTGTATACAATGACAGTCCACTCCACAATGTCACTTTCCCTTCATTTCTGTGGCTGAGATGGCCATAGCCCCAGGGGTAGTATCAAGAACATTAAAAGTTAGACTAATAGGAGCAATTTGAGCAATGCAGCAAATGGTCAACTAGAAGGAAATCTAAGTGGATGGGGTAAAACGTGTTTTATATTAAATGAATGCAGCTGAGTATTACAGAGAAGTACAAATAGTTACACTAACAAATGAGAAGTGCATTTTAACTTTTAACCACTTTACTACCAACCATATCCCAAAAGACTCAACCTAACCACTGTTTTTGGTTAATTTTGCTCTGTCCACAAATGCCTGTATCTGCAAAACAGTTTGACATTTTCTCATGAAGTGTTCATGGAATATATTTTTCAGTAAAACTTCTCTGTGTTCCTACTCTCTGACGTAAATAAATATCTGTGTCTTAAATTTTAATAGAAATACTTCTTTGCCATGTTTTTGCCATATCACAACATGTGAACTTCAAAAATACTTGGCCAATTCATTTCCAGTTAGACACAATATGCTGAGAAATCCTCATCCTATAATGGAGTATAAAATTTACAACAGAAAATGAAGATGCTACGTAGTCAGTAAGAAAAATGGTTAACAAACTCAGATTTTTACCTCATATTTTTGATCTAGTTATCATAGAATTTGTAGGGTTTTCTTTGGAAAATCACTGAGGATTGAGGTCACTGAGTAATGACACATATTTGAGTTTCAGACTTCATATATTTCAGCAAATGCATGCTAACACAGATACTGTTGTTCTAGCAACTTTCTAAGTTTATAAGAGCAATATTTAAAGTCTTTCCTATTTCTTGGGCCTTTGTCTCCCCATACATTATTCTGTTCTTTGTCCAGATGTCTTGTGCTAAGAGGTTGAGAGGTATGCATATTACTCAGATCTCTTAAAACTCATTTTAACCAAGTACTATAGGATGGGAACATATTGGAAGTATGGCAATGACCAGTTCACCAGTGATAGCAACTTCAGCCCCAGATAATCACTGACACAACAATTTAACATATATATAGTATAAAGCAATAGAAAGACTGAGAATGGATGTACAGCAGAAAGAAATGAGCTAGCAAACACTTTTATCAAGATCCCACAAGGCAGCACAGATAAGACAATTAAAAATAAGTGTTATTCAGTTGTAGGTTTAATGGTATATAGGTGAGATAAAGTTATTATATCTTATCACAAAATAGTTACATCATTATTAAAAGAAAATGTAGTGCCCTTCAGTTTTGGTAAAACTTCTCAAAATGGACACAGTCATAAGCAATGCAGGCAAACTTGCATACAACAAGTTTTGACTTTCATCAGAATGTCTCCACAGTTGTGAGGAAGGCTTTCAGCATAACTCACCTATTACTAAACAAAATATCAGTATGATCTAGAGGAATTATTGTCCCATTACAGATCATACTTACTTGGAAGTTTTATAGAGTACAGTGCAGTCTTCTATACTTTTGAAATGAAAATGCTTTGTACAATTGCAGAAAGGTCTCAGATTTCTCACACTGAGGAGTAAAATACACACACACACACACACACACACACACACACACACACACACACACACACATGCACACACACAAATACATACATACATATATATATATATATATATATATATATATACTGCTTATGAGAGTAGTGCCATGTTGATAACTTGCGCTGTATACACACTGTATTACTGTAGTTCTCTATCAGTATACCTCCTGCTAACCTGCTTTGAGCTTACATTCATAAACGTTCTTACCATCTCTACTCTTATACTTTCCCCATATTTTCTTTTTGTAACTCAATGTGGTCTTTCCTTCGTCTCTTTTTATAATAAAAAATAACTTTATTGCATCAATGGTAATATGACAATTTAGTTTTTCTCTTTTCTTTCCTTTCAGAGCCTGTGGTCACTACATCTGACCCTCTGCCACAACGCCCAACTTCCAAACATTTTAACTGAGATTTTTTTCATTGTACAATGTAAGCAAATTTAACATGAAGAACCTTGCTGTGTATTAACTTCTTCTAGTCAGATACATACCTGCCCTGTGCTGTAAAATCCCCCCTCCTATTGGTCTCTTGTCCAGTGGATTACCCTGTGTATGTCAGTTACTTAGTTTGCCTAGCGGTCAGGCTTCTGCATTCAGGAAATAAAAGACAGCCTGTTCTACTTTGAGCCACTTTGCCAGTTGCTTTGTACTGATTACTCTCTGTTATTTTGACCTGAGGGTGGGAGCCCAATACCCTACCCTCATTTCCCATCCAACCCTTCTTACTCTACTGTTACACTTCCCATATAGACATTTCATTTGTTAATGTTATACCCTAACCCTCCTCAAGCAATCATACTACTATCATATAAAAACTCCTGTTTCTTTTTACCTAATTCCCAACTCCCATTTAGTCTTCTAGCACCATTTCCAACTGTCTTTCTTCCTCCCATACTGCTTTGCACTATATTCATTCATACTCACACTCCTCCATAACAGTACCTATCTATTCTGCATTGTATCTTCTTCTTTTCCCACATAAATCCTCACTTCTTCCAATTTAACTACATCCTCATACTCTAGCCTTTTAGACCCTTCAATTCTTTATATTCCAGAAAAGATACCAAGACAACCTAACACTCTTCCTTCATAGAAAATACTTATTTTCTACCTATCCTCTACCAACTTTCAGACTCCATCACCACTAACTATCCTACTGCTCTACAACATCTTATTTCCATCTTGATCCCCTATTTCCCCACTACTTGCCATCAATAAAATGTAAATCCCTTTACTTAATCATGCTACCCCTTATCTTGTCCTCTATTCTTCTCTTCCTTATGGGCCATCTCTCATCTTACCATGACTTTATAATAGCTATCAACATCTCTCCAACTCTGTCCCATCCAGCTATTCATACTTCTTCTGTACACTCTCCACACATTGCACTACACCTGTTTAATGATGCCCCTCACCTTTACTCCAGATATAGACTGATTAACTCCATTTCAACTCAAACCAAAGCAAAATTAAGTGGAAAAATACTCTCCAAAAAAAACACATATCAACGATTCCCCAGTATACTAAAATTCTTTTAGGAGAAGACATTTACTGTAATCCCAAACCCACGTATCATGATGAACATCAAGACAATTCTCTTCCACACACACTACTCTAACCCCACAACAGTCAACCCCCTATCCCAGTAATCTAACTTTTGATGTCATAAATGTTAGAAACAAAAGAAATAAAACTGCTGAACTACATGCTTGGATTCCCCAACATAAGCCTGATATTCTCAGTGTAACTGAAACTTGGCTTAAACCCAGCATAAACAACTCTGAAATTATACTTCCCTGCTATAATATCATGACCATATAAAGAGGAAGTGTGGTGGTATTGTTTTAATATTTCCCAACAACTACCACATTTCCCCTTACAACAAACTGATATCAAAATTCAATTCTGCAGAGTTTCTTATTAGATTCTTCTTGAAAATAAACTATTATAATAAACAAGCACGTATTACTGTCCTTTACATCCTTCCTGGCAACAGTACAGCTATACTGAACAATAGCCTTCATTGGATATCCATAACAATTCCACAAAAAAAAATAGTACTAGGTGATCTGAATGTCATTTACTTAGACATAACCTCTAACTAATCTACACCTAGCATGAACTTATATTGTTTCACATAACTAATTAATAGCCCCACACATGAAAGAAAAACATCAAATTCACTATTAGACTGGTACAATATCAGACTCACTCTGTGATCATCTCCCAGTCTGTACAAGCAGACATTTCACACATCCATTTAAATAGCATATTTATAAAATAACACACAACCTTTCCAAGTTTAACCCAGAAAAGTTCATTACTACCCTATCGTCTGTTAACTGTAGCTTCCTAGAAATAATCACCTTAGATAATGTTGTAAATTAATTAAATACAACTTTCCTTAGTATCCTAAATAGCTTTGCACCTCCTAGAAGGAAGAGACTAAAAGCAAATAATGCAATTTGGCTATCCAAAAAGAGTAGAATATTAATGCAGAATAAAGGAAAAAGTACAGAAAGAACGACAAAAATATAAAACAGCACAATATCTTGAAAACTTCAGAATGCTTCACAGTAACACTAAAAAGCAAATAAATAGAGACAAAAAAAACTATACTATAATAACTTCCAGAATAATAGTAAACACAACCCTGAAAAATTCTGGACAGCCATTAAAGAAATCTTGCATTCTGGCAAGAATTCAACCCTATCCCCTCTCTCAATAACTTACGCTCAAAACTGCTATGCAATTCCACTCTTATTTCATAGATAGCATAGCATGCCTGACCAAGAATTCCTCAACATCTAATCCTAACCCTGCCCAACATCCATGTACCGCCGCATCCACTTTCACCTTTAAACCTGTGCCCACATCCTATATAAAACTGCTCTGAAACTCAAACCATGCTCTACTTCAACTGATGACCTTCCAAGAGGGTACCTTAAAATAGCAGCCAATATCATTGTATATCCTTTCTTAATCCTTATAAATAGGTACAGCCAGGAATCCCATGTTCTGTCTCAGGAAAAACTTGCACATTATTCCTCTGCACAAGGAGGAAATTCAACAGACATTCCTAATTTTACATCTATAGCAATCTTATCCCTCTGTCCAAAATACTTAAATGTATTCAGAAACAATTGATAAACTATTTCCTGCAGGAATAACTCCTATCCCCCAGACAGCATGGCTTCTTTCCTTCCCACAGTACTAACACTGCACTTCTAACCTATATAGATACTGTCAATAAAGTTAGAGATAATGGCAAATTAGTCTCCTTCTTATTTCTAGACTTGTCTAAAGTCTTTGACGTTGTTTTCAGTCCACTCTTCTATGGTTAAAAAGCTACCTATTCAGTAGATATCAGTCAGTAAAATGGCACTTCACCCTCTCTCCACACCTCCCAATCATTACTGGTGTACTATAAAGCTCTATCCCTGGTCCCCTTTTCTTTAACATTCTCACCAACACCCTCCACACATCATAGGATCTTAGGAAGTTACTAGGCTATTGGCCTTCAGGCCCTTACAAGCCTAGCCAAGAATTTAGCCCATGTTCCAACAAGTCAGCACCCAATGCCACTGTCCAGCAGGGGCACAGGTGGAATCCCAGGGGTGTATTTTCTGTTCCCCATCCAGTAATCCAGATAGCACTTAAAAATAATTAATGAGACACTCTGTTTGATGTGGAGAGGGAGTCTATTCCACAGAAGGAGGAGTCTCTGGGACATAAATCTGTCCCTCCATCAAGTCCTGTTGATATCACAGACAAGGTTGAGGTCACACGTGCGGGTTCCTCGACTGGAGCTTGACTTGCAGATATGCAGCAGTCCCATCAAGGTGGGGTCTGAGATTGCTTTATAGACAGAGGTCACCTCTGAGGAGTCTGTATGAGACTGAGTAGAGGGACAGGGCTTTTAGCTTATCTATGTAGGATAGATGTTTGACGCCCTGGATTCTCCTGGTGAGGGACCTCTGTGGTCTCTCCATCTGCTGTATGTGCTTTGTGAGGTACATGCCTAAAGGGGCATTGTAGTCAATAATGGGTTTGTAAGGGAAGAATACAGGCATGTTATGACCTCCTTGTCCCTGGATGAGATACTCTTCCTAATAAGGTGGGCCATGTAGAAATCTTTCTGTACAATGGAGGCAGTATGGTGGTCAAAAGTTAGTTTGCTGTCAACCTGGGTACTCAAGTCCCTCATGACTGGTTGAATGATTAGGACCTTGTTATTAATGTGATATTTTTTGGGAACGTCACATTCCCCAGAGGGGATGATGATGCATGTTTTGGCATTCAGTCATTTGTTTGGGTGAGACCTTCTTGGAGGATGGACACATCACTAGAGGAATTGATGACAATGCCCAGCTTGCAATCATTGGCAAACTTGGCCAGCCATAGCCCACTGGTTTTGGCCTAGACCTCCGAAAGGTATATCTCAAACAACAGAGGCCCCAAGACTGATTCCTGGGGAACACTGCTCATTATGGATCTACTGCTTGATGTGGTTTTCCCTATTTTGACTAGGTGGGATCTATCAGTGAGCCAGTTTGCTACCCATCTGAAAACATACGGATTGATGCCTAGTTGAGGGAGTTTATCTATTATATCTGAGGAAGGAATAGTTTCTATGGCTTTGGCTAGGTCAAAGTAGCCAATGTGCACCATCTTTCCCTAGTCTATGGCTTTGGTGACTGTCTCAAAGAAGTCAACCAAATTTAACAGGCATGACCTACCTTTGATGAAGCCAAACTGCATGGGACTGAGTGTTTGGAGGTTACCAATGTCCTTGTTAATGAGGTCCATGATGTTGCATAGCCTTGCAGATCAGGCTACTTAGGCTTATGGGTCTATAATTTCCTGGTTCGGTGGATGCTCCACCTTTGTGCAAAGGGATGACAGTGGCTGTCCTTCACTTGACTGGGATGAAGCCAGTACTCAGGCTTTGGTTGAATAGGGTGCCTAATGGTGCACAAAGTTCCTGCCTGAGTTCATGTAGGAAGCAGTCTGGGCATTTTTTGCCTTTGAGAGGGCATGGATGACTTGCTCACTAGAGATAAGGAGAGGGGGGCAGGTGCTGGGGATGTCCTGATTTACTGATGGGAGGGGAAGGAGGGATGAAGTTTTCACTGATCCTGTCTGCCAGTGGGTTGGCTGTATCTACAGCATTTGTGTATGTTGTGTCCTAGACCACCATTCCTGAGAAGATCTGAGTGTTTCCTTTGAGATTGTGGACATATGTGAAGAAGGCCTTGTGATTGTCTTTAGTAGATGTAGCCAGTTTGGACTCAAAGTTTTCTTTGGAGGATTTCACTAGAGCTATTATTTGCTTACTCAGGCTAAGGAAGGATTGCTTACAATTAGGAACCTGCTCCTTCTTGGTCCTGGACAGCAATTTTTTCCTTTTATTATAGAGTTTATTTATTGCAGATGTCCACCAGACAGGTTTACTCTTCCTTGAGGATGATGATTTTGTCCTGTCAGGTATTCCTGATTCCATGCAGCTATATAAATGTTTGTATACTACGTTGGTGTAGATTTGGACATTGTTTCCAGTTCCTGCAGAAGGAGAGGGGGCTGTGAAGCTGTTTATACCTTCCCTCAGGAGGTTGAAATCAGCTTTGGAGAAGTTTTTATGTTTGACCCTAGCAAGGGGGGGGGGGTCAGGGGAGATGGTGACTTTGAAAGTGACCACTTTGTGGTCAGATCTTACCAGGCAAGATGACATCCACACAACAGGCTACCCTAATACACTGTACAAATGACTCCACACCCATTTGCACATCTGACAACATGGCACACCTCCAAAAATTATTCAGAATTTTTTAACAGCCACTGAAATGTGGTTTTGTAACTCACAACTCATGCTCAACCCTACAAAAACTAAACTACTACTTTTTTTTAACTTTTTCCCCCAAATCTCTCTTTCATGAAACAATAACATTTAAAGTCATCTGCCTTATTTTAAACAGGAAACATCTTTATTTAATTATCATTTATGACACAGGCAAGCCTACATTTATATAAATGAAAACAAAACACATTAACATATTTTCAGTTGAAAACATTATGCATCAGTTATCCAGTCATTATCAGACAAACATTACATAGCTCCTTCAAATCCTGTCTTCTTTAGACACTCATTCCTCCTCCAAAACATTATTCTGCATATATTTTTCCCGCAGATCCCACTTTTTTTTCTATGTAATTCGTTCCTATCCTTTTCTAAAGATCCAATTTCCAGTTGTTTTGTCTCTGTTACTACAGTGGATATAAAAAGTGCACACCCCTGTTAAAATGCCAGGTTTTGTGATATAAAAAATGAGACCACAGTAAATCATTTCAAAACTTTTCCCACCTTTAATGTGACCTATAATCTGTACAATTCAATTGAAAAACAAATCTGTTAGGGGAAAAATATAAAAAATAAAAAAAACGTACAATAAGCTGGTTGTATAAGTGTGCACACCCTTAAATTAATACTTTGTTGAAGCACAAAAGATATGCCATACAGGCTTTCTCTAATAGAGGTTAAAACAGATAGGATAGTGCTCAAATTAAAAAGGAAGAATTATGTTATAATAAGGATAGCAACAAAAGACAGATGGCATTTGTATCCAGATGTAATATTTTTTCTGAACAGATTACCAGCATTGTTAAAGAAACTGGGAAGCATTTGTTCAGGGTTTAATTTGTTTGTGAAATATATAATCTACACAAACATTTCTTAATTAACATTTTACCAAAGGCTTAAAAATTAGCTGATTGGTTTGCTCATAGTTACTTTGTTAACGTCTTTTAAAAATATAAGTAGTCACCTGCAATTAAAAGAGAGCATATCCCCCTGTGGTGCATGTAATATTTTCAAGTTTTTGTGGGATATTTTATATTGGCAAAACAGAAAGAAAATTATAAATAAAAATGCAAGAACATATAAAACATAATGAATTTTGAGTCTGTCCATTTTTATGAAGTACATAACAGACGATGTAATAGCTTACTTGCAACAGTGAAGAATTTAGAGTAAAACTGGTGGAATGAGTATGAAAGACATAGGGCCAGATTCAATAAAGCCGACACAAGTGTACACAGTATGTATTCAAGAACATTCTTATCACATTTTATGTACTTTCTAGTCACTTGGAAAGATTACACTAAGTGTACATGTAAGCTGCACTTTGTGGCAACCTTTATGAATCCCTGTCATTATTTAAAGTTGCAAGAATTTCAGTAGGAAAACTAAAATTAGGAAGAAGAAGGTGTGAGTTCTGTTCACTCAGAACGATGTACACTTAGCGTACACTGATTGTAGGCGTTATTGAATCCTGGGGACACTTTATAGTAAAATACAGTACTTTAAAACCAATGGGAATAAATATGGAGATATTTAATTGAAGCTAAATAATTTGTTTTATTTTTGTATTAATTTGTTCTATTTAATTGCATTTTATTTTACTGTACATGTTTTAGATTCTATTTTTATTTTATTCTCATGACGTTATATCCAGGGTGCTAGGAGGTGTATAGTTTGTGGATTTTATAATTAATTGAGATCATTTTATTTTCTGGACTCTGGCTTTTGTCATTTATTTTTGGTGTGAGCAGTGCTCGGTCTTTATTCACTGCTGCATCTGGTCCTTTTTGAAATACTGTCTGTAAAATACATCTGTCTAACAGTAGCTCAGGTAGCTTGCTGCTAAAATAAAATGCAGAGCTTGAAAAAGACAGATTGGTTTGGGGTTTAGCTTCTTCACAGATTATGGGACAAGCTTAATCATTATCATCATCGGCCCCCTTTTTTCCCATTTTTCTATATGGGGTTGGGGTATCGTGTTAATTGTAGCCAACTCTCTTGATTAAGTGTCACACTCCTGCCTTCTTCAACACTTATGCCTGACTGTCACAGATCTGCTTTCACATAATCCATCCACCTCTTTGCTGGACGACCTCGTTTCCTCTTACCTAATTCCTGTCTGTCCCAAATCTTCCTCACCAGATTGTATTCTGCTTTTCTACACATGTGCCCAAACTATCGTAATCTGTTCTGTTTGATCTTTTCTGCAATTGGAGATACTTTGGCTTCTGCTCTTATGTCCTCATTTCTTCGCCTGTCCCACAGTATGCATCCTACAACCTTTCTCAGGCATTTCATTTCCATCACCTCTAGCTTCTTCAACTGTTCAGCCTTTACTGCGCAGGTTTCTGTACCACACAGTAGTACTGGTCGCACAACTGTCTTGTACTTACTGAGTCACTTTCCAGACGTTGGTGGAGTGCCTCCGATGCCCTATTCTTGCTATTGCAACTTCTTTCTTAGCTTCTTTGTTAGTCAACCAGTAGTCCTTCCTAGCCTGGTCAGTCTTTTCTGTCTCCCACTTCTTCCTGCACTCCTCTTTTCTTTTGATGACTTCCTGGACTTCTACATTCCAAGACCAGCTTTCCTTATGTACTTTATTTCCATACCTGGCTCGGCCACATATCTTTTCTGTAGTCCAAACACATGCTGCTTTTAGGTACTGCCATTCTTCTTCAACTCCACCTATTTCCTTCTCTTCTTGGGGTTCTAGAGCCCTGAGTAATTCCTTGAACTGTTGTACTTTCTCTCCAGTCAACTTCCAGGCCATCAGCCTGGTCTCTGTTGACTTAGAGCCTTCTCTGACCACTGCTTGCAGCTGATTGTGACAACTAGTGGTTTATGCTGTAGGCCAACTGTTTCACTGGGGATGACTTTGCAATCATGGATTCTACCCCAGTGCCTTTTCCTTACTAGGAGGAAGTCTACCTGAGTTGCATGTTGGCTGCTCTTGTATATGATCTTGTGATTGTCTGTCTTTCTGAACAATGTGTTTGGTACTGTCAAGCCATTTGCCAGACAGAAGTCTAGAATGGCTTCTCCTTCTTTATTCCTGTTGCCCTACCCATGTCGACCAAGGCAGTCCTCATATCCTGTTCTGTCTGTCCCGATATGTGCATTCAAGTCACCCATTATCATCACCAATTCATGTTGTCCTGCTTTATGTAGTAGGTCCTGCAACTGCTGTCTGAATGCACTCTTTTCCTCACTATCACAACCCTGCTGTGGGGCATAGGCCGAGATTATGAATACTGCCCAATCATTACACTGGAGTCTGATTGCCATGAGTCTGTCATTAATTCTGATGATATCCCTCACTGCCTTCTGAAGCCTCTCTCTCACCACAATTTCTACACCATTTTTAGCCTGCCCTCCACCTGAGTAGTAGATTCAGGATCCCAAGCCAAGTGGCTTTGTTGCACTGCCCTTCCATCTCATCTCATATATACATAGGATGTCCAGCCTCCTCCATATCATCATGTCATCCACTTCCAAGTTGCATCCTGTCAGTGAACCTTCATTAAGTGTAGCAATTCTCAGTTCATGTTTGGCAGGTCGGTTGGTTTTACGTCCAGCTTTCGCTCAGCAGAGCTATCCCAGCTAACCCAGGCTGGGCAATTAGACACTGGCCAGCCAGTAGCTTATTGACCCAGGGCTGCTGGGCTTTATGGTGGGCACACACTGGCCAGTAGGGGCACATATACCCCTCAAACCATTAGCAAGGGCCCCTGGCATTGGTCAGAGTAGGCTGGGTCCTCAACCCACTTATCACCGGTAACTACCGAATCACCTAGAGCCATATTTTACACCATTGAGTGGCTAACCCTGCCATGGCTAAGCCTCTTAATAGTAGATAATAGCACATATCTGATAGCTTTTAAGAAATTTTGAGATGACTTTGTGGGTGATATGATACAACACATAAGTTATATTACTCCAACCTCAAGAACACCAGTAGATCGATATTCAGAGGTATGGGCATATGAATTCTTGTAGAAGTGAACTGCACACATGTAATAGACACTTATGTATATGCACATACACGTGTACACACAAACACACACACGGACACACACACACACACACACACACACACACACACACACACACACACACACACACACACACGGAGACATCTATACGTGTGTGCAATTTTCTGTGCATCTAAATATGCAGCTTGTGTGGATGCAATTGACAAAGCAAGGTACCTAATGGCATGATCTGCATTCTAGCTTTTCAGCATCCTATGACTTCCTGAATGACTTGGCATATGAGTTAGCTGTACTTACCAAAAATATGACCCTGAACCCTCTGTGCACACAGCTAAATATATGTACAGCACTTGATGTTTTGTACCATATGTCTCAGTACAATGGATGACCATCACATAGGCATACCACAAAGTGATGTATGGATGCAAGTATTATATGCACTGGACAACTACTGGAAGTGTAATTTTTGCCTTTTGTTCTGTGGATTGTTATAGCTAAAAATGTTTGCTTTTTACCTAGCTCTGAATAAAAATATTTACCAGTGATAAGTGGGTTGAGGACCCGGCCTACTCTGACCCATGCCAGGGGCCCTTGCTAATGGTTTGAGGGGTATATGTGCCCCTATTGGTCAGTGTGTGCCCACCATAAAGCCCAGCAGCCCTGGGTGAATAAGCTACTGGCTGGCCAGTGTCTAGTTGCCCAGACTGGGTTAGCTGGGATAGCTCTGCTGAGCGAAAGCTGGACGTAAAACCAACCGACCTGCCAAACATGAACTGAGAATTGCTACAAAATGTAATCACCTATCACTACAGCAGATGATACTCACTGCAGTCTCATTATTACTTCTGCATGGATTTCCCCACACTGCTACACAAGCAATGACTACATTTATTTTATTTTATTAGTTTATCAACCGGGATAGTGAGCTGACCAGTCGTGGACCCATTTCTGCCACAGCAAGGGATTTATAATACAGAATTAAGAAGGTAGCATAACATTGTCAAAAGCATAGATTGCAATAGTGGAAGAAGTGAAATTTATCTGTTGACAAGATAGTCTAACATTGTACATACAAAACTGTTGTTCCAATGCAAGTTGAAGCAACACATTAATTTGTGATATGGAGTAGAATCATTACAAAGCATCCAGCATCACATTAGCACACCGATGTTATATATTTGCAGAGCAGTGCAGTCAATAGCAAATTGCCGTGTGGATTTTGCTATGTACCAAGTTATCAGTAATGATGAAGTATTTATGTGGTGGATAGTACTTTCCTAGGCTTACTAGATGAGGACAGTGGTATGTAAGATGAAATTGGTTAGTTGTGTGCATTTTCAGGTGATTTTATATTAGGGGGTATTACTAAAGCACTTACAAGATGCTCTGCTGCTTAGGTGTATAGTGAGCTTTTCCCTGAATTTAGTATATGAAAATGAGTTAAAGATTTTTTTGGGTGGAGGAATGGAGAAGGCGTGGTCAGAAGAAGACAGTTAAGTTCAGTGCTTTGTGAAACATTTGGGCAAGGTTGGGCAGGGAGAAGAGTTGGTACGGGGTAATTTTCTTGGTCATCTTATTGTGGAGAGTCAGAGTGTGGTTAGTAAATAGTGTATTGTGAGCCAGACTGAGCAAGTCAGCTGTTTCCTTAATAGAGAGCCAGCTGGCGAGTGATATAGTGATGTTCGATTTTTATGAGTCAGATACATTTACACATTTTGTAGAACCACAGTCCAAAGAAAAAGCCAGTGATTACTTTCAGTATTTATTAAAACACTTGTTGAACAGCACACAGTCCATTAAAATGTTCAGCAAATGCTCTGCCTCTTAGTAAACTACAGTCCACAATACAGTCCACAAAAAACAGACACAATAATCCTTTCTCTAGTGCCTCGGCTGAAAGCCTTTACAGAGTATACGTTTTTGTTCTAGCATCATGCCTTAGATCCTACATTCAGTTAACACTAGCTTAATTAAATCCACTTATTTCTAGTGTTAATTAAAGAAAACACTTCCAGTGGCATTCTCTATTTAACCCTGTTGGTGCTAAAGTATTGAACTTTAAAATTACAACTGATTCCATTTTCCATAACTTACTTTTTATATTTAAACCTTGATCTGATTTAACCTGTCCTAAAACTGTTGCCTCTAAAGTACTTATATCACTATTATGTACTTCTTTATAATGCAGGGCTACTGGATTTTCTTTCTTATTTTTTCTGATGTCCCTCAGATGTTCTTTTAACCTGTCCCCAAATGATCTTTTGCTTTCTCCTATGTACACTTTATTACAGGGACACCTTAATTCATAGACTATTCCTTACTGTCATAAGAGTATATACCCTTGGTGGTAAATTTCTTCCCATTAAGTTTATCAATTTTTTTACAATATACTTGCAACAGCAGCACCTTTCACATGGGAAGGTGCCCTGTGTGGAAATCCCCAAAGTTGCATCCACAGCAGGGCACTGAAATCTCCCATGGACTATAAAATCTTTTAAACGTCTTCCTCTAGTGTAAGAAAACATGGGAAATCCACTTTCTTTTATGTTAAGATATCTACTTTTTTCTTAAATATTCCAGTGATACTTCATTAATTGCCTAAATTGTTCTGAAAACACCGTGTATTTAGTGACAAAAACTAAATGATTCCTGTCATGTTCCTTATTATTTGAGCCTATATTCCCACACACCTTTTTACCCTTCATTTCTTTCTCTCTGCTTTGTTCTACTAACTTCACATCATATCCCCTTTCTACAAACATTTTAGCTGCTTTATTTATTTCCCTAACACTTTCATGCTTATCACTACATAACCTCTTTATTCTCAAAAAATCCCCATAGGGGATGGATTTAATTGTGTGAGGTGGGTGACAACTATCTCCATATAACATATAGTTATTTTCTTTAAATTTTCGATGTATTCCAGTTTGAATTTTGTTATTACATCCTTTTAACTCTATATCCAAAAAATGCACTTTTGTTCCTTTCTGTATTCCATCAAACCTAATATTGTAACAATTATTTTGTATTTCCTGCAGAAAAAAATTCTACTTCGTTCCACCCTCCTTCACAAATAAAAATCAAATCGTCAATAAATCTATAATATTGCCAAACACGTCTATTATAGAAAGTCTTGTTATATATGCATGTATTTTCAAACATACCCATAAAGAGGTTAGCATACATAGGGGCAAAACTTAAGTTGTCTATATAAACCTCCATTAAATTAAAAAATATTATGGGTTAAACAAAACTTCACCAATTCTGACTCAAAATTTGTCCTAGGGGTATCCTTAAAGTAAAACAAGGCCTCTAGGCCATGTTTATGTTCTGCATTTGTTTATAGGCTAACTACATTCATAACAAGGAAGAACATGTTCTCCTTCCACTCAATCCCTTTGATTCTTTCCAAAAAGTCAAACGAGTCTTTTATGTAAGAAGGAAATTTCTCTACCTCAGTCCTAAGGTAGGTGTGCAAAAATAAAGCCAAATTATGCATGAAGTATCCACAGGCTGAAACTATAGGTGGATCCACCATATTTTTATGGATTTTGGGGACACAGAAAAAATAAGCCATTGAATTTTCTATTACTACAAACCTTTTATGCACATCTTCATGGGAGAAATATTTCAACCTTAACCCTTTCATTAGCAGTTCTTTGTACATTACTATTGCTTCTAAAAAAATATCCAGTCCCACTGATGTATACACTTCCCTATCATCTAAATGTTTCTAGCACATCTTCAAATACTGTACATAATTTAATACCACTAATTTACCCCCCTTATCAGATGGTTTGAAAACAAGCTTTCTATCCTGACTTAATTTTTGGAGGCTGGACCATTCCACTTTAGTTAATTTTTGGAGGCTGGACCATTCCACTTTAGTTAATTTTTGGAAGCTGGACCATTCCACTTTAGTTAAATTATATTTACAATCCCCCTTCAACTTATTGATTTTTTTCACATTCTTTTTCTGTTACAAATTGTAATGCATGTGAAAACTGCTGAATACATTCGCCTTTACAGACAGGCATAAAATCACTTTTATATATTACATTCTCTGTGTACAGTTTACAATAAGCATCCGTTTCAAGATCTGAGGCACATGAGTAAAAACTTTCCTCACTAGTTAAAGAATCACTTTCAGCATTAATGTCATTTTTGAAACTGTCATTCTGAGCAAAAAACACTTTTAAATTAAATTTTCTAACAAATTTAAATATATAACATTTCAAATCATATGCTGTAGGAAAAAACGTAGGTATATACTTCAAATCTTATTTAACACAGTTATGTCTGTAGTAGTCAGAATACATTTGGACAAATTTACTACATAATCCCGTTGATAGTCAACATTTACATTAATGCCACTTGGCTGTCTTGACTGTCCAAGAGTTATACTGGGATTCCCCATAATAAACATGTCCATAGTTGTTTCTCGACCTCTTTCTACCATTATTCCTTCCTGTCTCACGAAATGTCTCTCTTAAATATTGTGGATTCCTGGCTTCTGGCATCACAGGATAATGATTCTCCTCCTCACTGTCTCCTGTAACAAATGAGGAATCACTGCTTGCCGTAGAAACATGGCCGTTAATATTTCTCCTTCCTTCTTCTTGCTGGAATCTTACACGCCTATGTGGTCTCTGCTGATTGGTTGAGATCATGAATGCCTGATTACGTTCATAATCTCTAATATCTCTAAATAATTTATTTTTCTTTCTTTCAATAAGCTGTTTCTCGTAATCAGTTAGTTTGTCATTGACTGAAGTTAAAAAGTTAGTAAATGGCGCATTGCTCGACTGGGCTGCTATTTTCTGGCACACCTCCTTGGTTTCCATGATCAGCCTTTACCTCTTCATGTCATCCTTCTCCTTTAAGATATTAACCCATTCCATGCTGTACTTCTGAGCAGCCACTACCCAGCGAGCATGAAAGTCTATCCTCCGCATCTTCCAAATCAAAAAGGGAAGATGGACTCTTAGTAGCACGGAGACCTCTGGGAGGGATCTGTAGTTCAATGTAGCATTGTATACTCAAGGAATTAAAGAAGACCGATGCTCCTTATATAACAGCTTATGTTCTTTGTGTTTCACTGTTGCAGTCATTACATTTGGGTAATCTGCTGGCAGGTTGCCCTCAGTCGGCCTAAATTCCAAAGTCTTGAGTCCTGCGTCGGTTGCTGTTTCCTCTTCCATGACGTCAGGTCATCAGGGATATAAAACCAGCAGCCAATGCCATTTTCTTTAGTCTTTCTTGTCGCGTGGTGCCCGAAGCAGAAGCATTTCGCAAGTGCCGGTCGGCCGACTCCTGAAATATTCAAGTTCGAGTTTCAGAACCGAAGTCTTCACTAAAGTTAAGTACCCTGTTGGGGAAACTTTTTTCTTGCTCCATACCAATGTCAGAAAAAGTTAATAATTGTATTACTTGTTGGAAGCAAATACCTCATAAGGATTCCCATTTATACTGTATTCCTTGCCTAGGCTCTGATCACAACGTGCCTGGCTGTCGGTTTTGTGCTAGATTTAACCAACGCACTATTAAGCATTGGTATATTTTTGCCTCAAAATATTTTGGAAACAGATTTAACTACCCAGAAATGTCGTCGGATGGCAATCCGACTACCGGAGTACACAAAAAATGCAAAGAAAAGGACAGAGATAGACAGTTGAGGTCCAAAACCGATGACAAAGCTTCTCCTAAGCCAGTCGCCGGTTCGCCGGTACTCAGTGAGGAGCTTTTGCAGCCCCTGATACCCACTACTTTCGAGTCGCAGGCCCCTACTGAGACCCAGGTGGAGTCCGGCACACCACAAAATACTTAAAGTATTGGGCCCACAGATGTATCTCCCTCGGATGGGTCCAGAGCCACTGAGCAGGCACCGGCTTCTGAGGATGTATTCAGACCTCAACATTTTTATATCAAACCAACAACAGCTGCAAAACCAAAGACAAAAGCAACTTCTAAAGCTAAAAAAAAAACGATGCATGAGCCACGTGCACAGGCTGCTATGCCTAAAAAAACAGATGATCAAAATGGCTGAAGACCTTATTACCTTGATCAGGGGTTCCCAACCCCCTCCTGATAAGAGGCCTAGGCAAGACAATGATTATGAATCTTCAGATCAGGTTTCTATTTCTTCTGATCAGGAATTATCTGTACTTCCCTATGAGGATTTTGATGCAGAGGAGTCTATCCCATCTGCATCACCTCCTGAGGATTATTCATTTGGAGAAACCTTGCATACTTTGAGGGAGCATTTTCACTGGGAGAGTCAAGATTTATCAGAATCAGAAAAGAGGCTCAGGGATTTCCTTCTTCTCCCTCAGCACAGACCTTTAGCCATACCCCTTGTTTTAAACATTGTGGATGATGTGTTTTCAGAGTCAAGCTTGACCCCTGACTCCTTACCTTCGGCTCTGACAGATATTACAGGGTCCCTGATTCACGCAAATTTTATTTAGAAACCTTGCTGCTGATACTGAAACTATTTCACAAGGTCCAAAGGGAGTTAAGGCCTCAACAGCAAAAAATCCTACACCCTCTGACAGAGATTCAAGGGCACTGGATAGATGGGGAAAGAAGGTTTATACATCCGCAACCTTGGTAATTAGAGCCTTAAACTGCCAGTTTCACATGCTCAAGTATCAACAACATGTTATGGGATTGCTGAAACAGGAAATGATGTTGATTTCTGAATGTGCAGAAAATAAAGAATTGCAGGAATTATTGCATGCAGCTGAACAAGTTGGAAAGCATACTTTGCAATGTAGTTTTGATTCCTTAGAGGCCTCCTGCAGGGCCACAGTTACTGGATCTGTGATTAGGAGGCATGCCTGGCTAAAAGAGCAAAATTTGCCTGATCATGTTAAAGCTAAATTACTGGATGCACCTTTACAGCATGATACTCTGTTTGGTATTAAGGCAGAAGAGGTTTTAAAAAAAATGGAAGACAAAGCTAAGTCTATGCAAATTGTAAAAGACTTCTTACAAGTGCAGCCACCAAGATTCAGCAGACACTGGCCTACAAAAAATTGGTCCTTTCCTGTGTCCAACAGAGCTCAAAGGGGCAAATCCAGATGCCCTAAAGGTTCCAGATACCAGGCACAAGATTCTTACAGGTCAAAGCAATGGGGTGCTTCTACCTCCAAATCTGGAGGAGATAAAGCGCAACCCTACAGAAAACAGTCCCAATGATTTCCCTCTGCCTTCACCAAGCACTTACCTTTTGGCAGCACACTTAGGTGGAAAATTAGCACTTTTTGCTCAAAATTGGCAGTTAATAACCCAGGACAAGTGGGTGCTAAACATAGTATCACAGGGATACAGATTCCATTTCCACACTCTGCCAATGGCAAACGGTTGGCCGGATCTGTCAAAAAATCAATGGGCAGAGGCATAGAAACAGGTTACATCCCTCATGGACATGGGGGCCATTCAGCCAGTACCAGAACAGGAAAAAGGACAAGGCTTTTACTCAAGACTGTTCTTGGTACCCAGAAAGGACAAGGCCTGGTGGCCAATACTGGATTTATTAATTTTGAACACATACCTGGACATTCCAAAATTCAAAATCCTGACTTTGCAGCAGCTTCTGCCCATGCTGGGCAAGAATGCTTGGCTGGTGACATTAGACCTAAAAGAGGCATACCTGCATGTCCCAATAAGGGAATCATGCAGAAGATACCTCCATTTCAAGGCTGGTTTAATGCATCACCAATTATCTACACTGCCCTTTGGCTTATCTATTGAGCCCAGGGTCTTTACAAAGTGCCTAGCACCAGTAATTGCCTTTTGCGGACAAAGAGGTATACAAATATATCCTTACTTGGAAGACTGTCTCATTCAAGCAGACAACAAGGACATTATTCTTCAACACCTGGCGTTTGTGAAAAGGCTTCTAATATGCCTAGGGTACACAATAAATGAAAAGAAATCACAACTGGTACCCTCTAAAAAGATAACATTCCTGGGTGCAAGCTTGAATACAACTGCCCAGATGGTTTACCTCACGCCAGACAAACAAAGGCAACTTACTACTTACTTCAAACTGATGGCAACAAAAACCCAGTTATCTGCAAGACAATCTCTACAGGCTTTGGGCTTCATGGCATGTGCATCCTACTGATTCCATATGCAAGACTGCATATGAGGAAACTTCAGTGGTACCTAAAAAGTTTATGGAGTCAACATTGTCACAGTCTGGAAACAATGATTCCTCTCATTCCCTGCCTACAACAGGAGTTTCTATGGTGGGCAAAGGCATGTCATCAAAACATGGGACGGCCCTTCACTCTACCCCCTGCCAGCCAAACCTTAACAACAGATGCATCAGATTATGCCCACCTGGCAGGAAGATGCATTCAGGGCATATGGACCCCAAAACAAATGCATCTGCATATTAACCAAAAAGAGATGCTAGCTGTTCAAAATGCCCTGACAGCCTTCAAAGACTTACTTCATCCAGGACAACTACTGATAAAGATGGACAACACCATGGTTATGTGGTATATAAACAAGCAGGGGGGCACGCACTCATACCCCCTTTGCAGATTAGCCATAGCACTGTGGGACACAGCTTTGACTTACCAAATACATCTTCAAGCTCAATTCCTGCCAGGAAAACAAAATACTCTGGCAGACGATTTAAGCAGAAATCTTATGGACCCTCACGAGTGGAAACTAGATCCACAAGTCTTCAGCATAACAAAGAAATGGGGGAGCCCGGACATAGATCTATTTGCCTCTCCTCAAAATTATCAATTGAAAAGATTCTGCACAAGGACTTATCACAGACAAGCATGGAAATTGGACGCCCCATCCTTCTGTTGGAAAAACCATCAGTTTATGCCTTTTCTCCTCTGCCTCTTCTTCCCAGGGTCCTACTAAAAGTCAGACAAGAAAAACCAAAGATGATACTAATTGCCCCGGACTGGCCCCACAAATACTGGTACCCAATCCTAAGGAACTTATCTCAATAACCAGCTTGGACCTTATCTCAAAGACCTCAACTACTTTCTCAGCAAAACAATCAGATCCTGCACAATCAACTCCAAACACTGAACCTGGCAGCATGGCTGATCATGTAATTATGCAAACAACACCTCTCAGTAAAGCTGTGATGGATGTCACTTTGGAAGCCAGAAGGCCTAGTACTAGAAAATCTTATGCTGTTAAATGGAAGAGATTCTGTGCTTGGAATCAAGCACAAGGAACTGATACAGCAGAGCCAAATATATTCCTCAGATATTACAATACTTGACTGAGATGCTTGACAAAGGCCTATCTTTCTCATCAATTAAAATCTATGCTTCTGCCATTTCAGCTCATTGCAATACAGAGCCACCAATCTTTTCTCATCCTTTACTAAAGCAGTATTTTAGAGGAGCCAAAAATGTAAGGCCCCCCAGAAGATCACCAATACCTGCATGGGACCTCAATTATGTGTTGGAAAAGCTCACCCTGCCTCCATTTGAACTAGCTGCTACTGCGGATATGAAGTTCTTATCATGGAAAACAGCTCTGCTCCTAGCAATTACTTCAGCAAAAAGAGTCTCAGAGCTACAGGCCCTCATGGCTGTGGAACCTTTTATCATATTTTACCCAGACAGGGTGTCTCTGAGGACCAATCCTTCATTTATGCTAAGGTGGTTTCCAGTGTGGCTCTTAACCAAATTATTCATCTGCCAACCTTTTATCCAAATCCGCAGAACAAGGGGGAAAGAATTCTGCATTCCTTGGATGTACACAGACAGCTAAGATTCTACTTGAGCAGGACTAAAGCTCTAAGAAAAACTGAGCAATTACTAGTGACATATGCTGCAGGATCAGAAGGAAAGGCTATTTCAAAGCAGACTATTTCAAAGTGGATAAGCCACTGCATTCGTTTCTGCTACTTACACCATGGCAAACCTGTGCCCAAGGGCATTAGGTCTCATTCTACCAGAGCTGCAGCTACATTAGCAGCTTTTCTCAGAGGTGTACCAACCAAAGACATTCTAGAGGCTGCTACTTGGAGTTCTGTTCACACCTTTACAAAGCGTTATCATTTGCCTCTCTACTCTAAGTCCAGGGCAGGCTTTGCCACTGCAGTTCTGCAGGGCCTTATAGCTGCACCTAATGCTGTTTAGCTCCAGCCTCCCATTCCATAGCTTTGGGATTCTACCCAAATGTAATGACTGCAACAGTGAAACATGAAGAACATAGTACAGTTGTGTACACTTACCATAAATGTAGATGTTCGAGTGTATTCACTGTTGCAGTCCAGGTTAACCGCCCGCCATCCCCCTTTCATTCTGGAGTTATCTTTCCTTCTCTATCTTTTACAACCTATGTGGTGTATTTGCTTGTAGACGAAGATAAAGTTTATATTGATGCATGTATATATAGTGTATATATAGTGTGTGTGTGTGTGTGTGTGTGTGTGTGTGTGTGTGTGTGTGTATATATATATATATATATATATATATATATATATATATATATATATATATTTTTTTTTTTTTTTTTTACCTTTTTGGGGGCACCTGACATCTGGGGCAAGAAAAACTAAAGAAAATGGCATCGGCTGCTTGTTTTATACCCCTGACGACCTGACGTCATGGAAGAGGAGACAGCAACTGACACAGGACCCAAGACTTTGGAATTCAGGCCGACTGAGGGCAACCTGCCAGCAGATTACCCAAATGTAATGACTGCAGCAGTGAATACACTCTAACATCTACATTTATGGTAAGTGTACACAACTGTTCTTTCTATCTGGTCGAAAAGCAGCAATAATTCCGTTAAGCTGTTACTTCTCTACTTTTCCCCACAGCGGCGAAAGGATTATTAATACGTTTATTCCTCTTCTCACCCCAAACACTAAGAGGTGGCAACAGTACTTCATTCTGTCCTAGTGCAGGAGTAACATTAGTCCCTTGAATTTGTCTTTGACTCATAGATGTTTCCTCCATAGTGGTAACTAAAAACTCATCAAGGGTCTTTTGAGATGCTTCAGAAGTTTCTCTAAAAATTTTCGGCAGAGACTTGAAGAATTCACTGGCCATAACATCTGTATCATCTATATCACCACTAACCTGAGTTTCCATCGAGTTTGTGGTGATATAAATTTACACATTTTGTTGGAAAGTGTTTGAAAATGTTTTTTTTTGTGATTTTTTTTTTTAGCAAATTCATTGGTTAGGTGAGGTAAAGTGAATTCTACTTTCATATTATTGGTCATGCTTCACTGCGGTGACTGTGAAAATTTCACAGGTATACCTGAAGACAGGGTAATTTTCTCTTAACAAATAGTTTTCTCACAAAAGTATCTGTCTGTAAGCTAGAGCATTTTTTACATTATCTGATTATTATCTGGGCAATTCCACTGGACAGTGTCCCTTTTCAGGACCGACTCAGGAGCAGTGACTGGTAAAGCAAATTGCTTAGAGTCATAGAGCAGACAAATACAGGTGAAAAAATTACACCCAATCCACTTGGATACTTGAAGCTGCTTGTTAACAGCTCAGTGCCTTAATCTTCTGCACCAACTGCATGCATACATTTATAAAGGGAAAGATTATACTTCACATCCAACAGCTTCCTTGGTCTACTGATATACCATCACCAAGACTCTTCAAGTGCTATGCACTGACAGATGACACCCAAGTCCCTGATGAAGAGTTATGGTTGGGATGTTTCTTTCAGGCCTTACCCAATCATCTGCATTCGTCCCCAGACTGAAACGTCTATTCACATAATAAAAAGAGACTGAAACAATGTTGAGGAATAGGTAAAGTTCTCTTTCTCGTCTTTTCCCAAGTTAGCAGTTCCATTTGAGGGACAATGCCTTTGCTGTTATTTTTTGTCACTGTGCTTAGGGAGGAATGCAACAATTCTTACAACACATTATGGCAGGCTGTTTACTCACTGAAGAAATATGTCCCTGAATAACAGCCATGTAGGTTAAGAAAAGGTTTGAAGATGGCCACTGATGCGTCACGGAATTTCATACACATTTGATCTTGTATTGTAAATATCTGTATGGTACTCAGTCATGTATATATGCACACACACAAATCCGCTAACTATACAGATATAAGTAGGAACAAAAATGTATGTGCATACTCAAAACTGTAAATGCAGACATATGGATGCACGTGCATGCAAACGCACACACACACACACACACACACACACACACACACACACACACACACACACACACACACACACACTGTCTGCAGTCATTTAAAAAATAACTGGGAGAAAGAATCAAAGCACTTGCAAGAAACTCAGTTATGATGTTATCTACATTGTCAGCGTCTTCCTGCTTTACAAAAAGCAGAGGCCTAAGTGCGGGGATTAAGTTGGGTATGCCAGGCTAGGTATGTATTTATAGTCTCTGATCAACTCTCAAGCAGCTGCATGCTGGGTAACAATTTCAACATGGCAGAAGTAAATAGCCATGCAAGCCAGATGCCCAGTGACTAGAAGTTCAGATTTATGGGCATCAGATGGGCTGATAGTTAGTACACAGCCTTGCACTGTACTCACTATGTCTTTATTTTAAGAGCATTTCTTGAGACTTTGCATTTGCCAGATGTGAACATGAAGTCCCGATTAGAAGATTCTCCATGTGTAATGAATAGTTTGGTGCATCCATGTATGTATGACATTTTGAGACCTGGAGAGAACATCTCTGAGCATTAGCTGTAGGCCACCCGCTGGTACTTAGCTCCATTTTCACCATTTGCTTTACTTAATGAAGGATCAATCAGTGCAGCTGAAAGAGTTTGTTATACTATTACTTGACTTTCAGTTTACTATCCAAACCTTACTGGTTAGGAGAAAGCCTTATTAAAAAATAACACAAAACTGAGATGCAAACAAACGATGTATACATGGGATGGAATAGATTTAGGAAGAAATGCTACAAAAATGTTGAACACTGTAAGCTCCACAGATTGTAACAGCTTGTTTCTGAATGTACATAGGCAGCTGGGCTTCAACCATCATATCTCAACTGTAATAAGGAAATCATTCTAAGTGTATGGCACCTACGTCCAAGGAAGCCATCATTCCACTGTATTCAGCCCTCATCAGACCAGTCATTGAGTACAATGTCCCTTCTGTATGTACCTGACCAGGCACATGCAACAGCTGGAATGTCCACAGAGGTTCCTCCTACAAAGGATACAAGGCTTAACAACATGTTCTATTCAGATCACTTCAAAGCACTATCCCTGTACTCAGTCTCCTACAGACTGTTGTGAGATGATCTATGCCTGGCAGACAAGGCATCCTTGGATTCTGCTCTGATGGACCTGCACATCCACAAAAAAAAAAAATTACCCAATCAAGGGACTAAAACCTTGCTTGTGACATAAATCAAAAATGTTGGAAGAACAGATATGTGTCTCAGAAACTACACCTTCTCTGGAATAGGCTTTCCATCCATGCGAAGCAGACTTCTTCCATAACCCAGTTCAAGTGTAACTTGGACCAGTCAATGGGAATTGGAAATTCACCCCTGGTCTGGCACTTATGTCTCTAATAGACAGAGGGATCCTGTAAATGCTTGACCACCCAAGCCAGAGACTGCATATATTCCTTAGAATAATCTTAAGGTTCCTAAAAGTTATCAGAAACATTTCAGATGCATGGCTAGGGTTAAAAAGGCCCCTGTGGTTGTTAACCGAGTATACACCTATAAACTGCTTTGACTTATCATAATGTAATATGTGATAATTATATGTGCACTCTGCATACCCTACAGGATCATTTTTAACTGCACAGTAAAGATGCATACAATGCAACACTTCAGGCTTATCTTCCTTTTCTCATTTGCGTGCTGGTAAATGGTAAGTATCCACTGACTTTGGTTACTACTGCATGATATTCTTATCCAGTTCATTACTTATCACTTCATATGGAACACCCCAGATGGCAGGTAAAACTTACCAGACTAGCAATGAGCAGTGCTGTAACCATGAGCAGTGCTGTAACCATGAGCAATGCTGTAACCAAGAGCAGTGCTGCAACCAAGAGCAGTGCTATGAGCAGTGCTGCAACCAAGAGCAGTGCTATGAGCAGTGCTGTAACCAAGAGCAGTGCTGTAACCATGAGCAGTGTTGCAACCAAGAGCAGTGCTATGAGCAGGGATGCAACCAAGAGCAGTGCTGTAATCAAGAACAGTGCTGCAACCATGAGCAGTGCTGCAACCAAGAGCAGTGCTGTAACCATGAGCAGTTCTGTAACCAAGAGCAGTGCTGCAACCAAGAGCAGTGCTGTAACCAAGAGCAATGTTGTAACCAAGAGCAGTGCTGTAACCATGAGCAGTGTTGTAACAAAATGCAGTGCTGTACCCATGAGCAGTGTTGCAACCAAGAGCAGTGGTATGAGCAGTGCTGCAACCAATAGCAGTGTTCTGAGTAGTGCTGTAACCAAGAGCAGTGCTGCAACCATTAGCAGTGCTGTAACCATGAGCAGTGCTGCAACCATGAGCAGTGCAGAACAATCAGCAGTGCTGCAACCATAAGCAGTGCTGCAACCATGAGCAGTGTAGAACAATGAGCAGTGTTGTAACATGACAGTTACCCTATGTGTCTGTAATGACTCTGATCTACAAAGCTATGCAGCTGTATCTGTTCTTCATGGTTTCAGGACAGCAGACTGTTGCATGTATCTGTACAAAGGACAAGATGTCCATGTGTACCTATATAGAATGATGGAGAACAGTCACATACCCCTCTTTCTAAGCTGCACTGCTTTTCTAAGTATTAAACACAATATTAGGGTCTGTGCTACTAATCACCCGTCAGTTTGCCTAGTGATCTGCATAAATATTTTGTACCTCTTGCAAAAGGCACAGAACTGCATGTTTTAGTAACTTAATGTCACATGGATTTTGTTTTCTCTGCAGGGAATGGAGATTGTGCAGACCATGAACAGTGATCCAGGACTGGCTATAGGTAAGACTGGAAGCTATTCTGTGTAAGTGAGATGTTAACATATCCTAATAGTCTAAATGCACACTTGAATAATAATTCAGGTTTTTGTTTGTGTATTCAAACTTTTAATGTGTGTTTTTCATCACTGATCAGTATACTTCTGAACATCTCAGCACAAGAATTATGGATCAGAGACAGATTTTATACATTGCTTTTATAAACCTAAAATGTTGCTAGAATAGCAGGTTTTGCATTAACATGCATTTTGTGAAGAATAAGAAGTCTGAAACTCAAATATACTTTATACTTAAGGATTATTGTGAAAGGACGGGTCTATATTAGATCAGCGAACGCTTAAAAAAGCGAACACTGATTGATCGAACTTATTTAAGCGAATGTTTAAAATATCGAAGCAACAGAACCCAAATTTTTTCCTAGGGAAAGAATTTGGTTGTCCATTTCTGTTGCTTCGGTATTTTCAGTGCTGTGATGGAAAGTTACGGGTTGGATTCAGGTAAGTGTGCGATTGTGTGGATGTGAGTGTTAGGGTGGGTTAGGTGAGTTAGGGTTAGGGGTGGGTTAGGTATGTGTACGATTGTGTGGACGTGAGGGTTAGGGCAGGTTAGGTGAGTTAGGGTTAGGGAGCAGGTGAGGTGAGTGTGAGATAGTGACAGACCTTAAGGTTAGGGTTTGGGTTAAGGTAAGTGGATAGTTAGTGGTGTGTGTATAGTTTAGTGTAGGGTTAGGTGTCAGATTTTAGGTGTATGTGTGTGGATTGCTGTTTGTTTGGTGTGCTTGTGTTGTGTGTATGTGTTTTGGATCAGCAATTTTTTTCCCTAGGAAAAAAAATCGCTGATCTGACAGTTCGAGATTGTAAGCTTTCGCTTACATAAGTTCAATCAATCAGCGTTCGCTTTTTTAAGTGTTCGCTGATCTAATCTAGACCCTGAAAGGACAAAAAAGGACAAATAAAACACAAACCCTAGAGTAATTGAATACAGTAAATATCCCATCCAGTTATCAATTTTTTTTTTAAAAACTGGTTATACACACTTTTACATATATGTAAAGGCTAACAATTAACCAAAAACATGCTCTTAAAAGTATAATCTCTGCTCCATGAGGCACATTTCAACTCTAGCATTTTTGACGTCCATAAGTAAGCCAAATTCTTCATCATAGCCATATAAGCCAAACATAGTTTACCACTTACATGTCGTACCTAATTTATTATTAACCTTTTTTATCCTAACTTTGTATTATATGGAAAATGACTGACATTCAAAATTGTCTTGGTAACCATTCATTGGATACATTCCAGAGTTAACATATCAGACTTAGCAAAAGTACAAAAATGTGAATTATATGCAATCAGTGGATGTACACATGACACAAATAATTTTACCAAAATAAAGGAGTCTCTACCTAAAGTTTCTATTAATTATCCATACAGTCCTTATAGCTTTAGATTTTATCTATGCCTTATGTTTAAATTTCATGTTATTACATACTGCAGTTCCTAAATCTTTATAGTTGCCCAGTTTCTTAATAACTGTATTTTCCATAATTATAAAGATAAAGATGGTTTACCAAAAAACAAAATACTATATTTATCCCTTTTGATAAGTAATTCATGGGGTCTGACAATATATCTTTTGGTTTAATAAACAGTACTAAACAAGCCCTGGCAATGCCACTCTTTAAACTATTTAATCTAAATTGAGCCACTGCCTTTTTCTCTGAGGTTTGGTGTATAGCAGTAGTGATGTCACTCCACCAAAGTGGCTGTACCACTGACCCCAGCAATTATGTGCCTATCAACCTGGCAAGTCTTATTTTCAAAGTTATGGAACATATTATAACAGAGACAATACAATGAGAGTAGTAGGTGCCTTAAAGAGTATAAAGGTGACCAATGGTGTCTATCAGGGATTAGCGCTGGGACCTTTTTTGTTTAGCATTTACTTTTCTGATCTCCAGATCATGAACCAAGACCACTGCCTAACCAAGGTTGCAGATAACTGTAAAGTGGCAGTCATTGTCAAGTCAAGTACCCCTCTGATGCCAAAGCCCTTCAGCAAGAACTTACACTTGTAAATACCTAGTATTTTAAAACTGTTCTCAAATTAAATGCTATAAAGTGCAATATTGTCACACTTAGTAAACAGCCCCTCCCTCAGAATACAACATGGGCATCACCCCACTCCAAAATGATAATGTTGCTAAAAACCTTGGACTTTGGGTTAATAATTCCATCTCCTTTGATAATCATATAACGACAGCATTCACTTCTACTTAGTGCAGCTAATTGCCAAAGAAATATCATCCAGATGTAAAGAGGTCATTGTCCCCTTATATTCAGCATTGATTAGGTCAGTTATTGAATACAATGTCCCCTTTGGAATGTATCTTACTAGACATATCAAACAACTATAAAGATCTCAGAGGTTCCTAACTAAGCAGATTGTTGTCATAAGAAAACTATTAGAAAAGACTGGAAGCACCATTTCTTTATTTAGTACCTTACAGACTTCTGAGGGGTGATCTGTGCCTTGCATTGTGTGCCATTAGGGAGCCAGGTATCCCAGATCTCTTGTATCTCCACAAATGCAATCATCCCACAGATATCAGAACCAGGTATCTAAAGTTTCATCAGCAAATAAAACATGGTGGAGAAATAAGTTCTTTATATGCTGCATTCCCCACCTCTGGAAAAAAACTTCCATGGTGAATCAAGCAGTGTGATACACATTCTTCCTTCAGACAAAACTGGATTACTGGATGGGATCCACAAATTCACCACTGGCTTGACTGGCCTGTTCCTCCTTGAAAAAGGAGGTACAGTCTAAGGGTGATTATTGGCAAGTCGTAAATAGTGGCAAGACACAGTTGGCTTGTATTCTTGATTCCTGATTCTTTTAACCAAATAACTTTTCCAAGGTGAGTTTTACATTTATCTATATCAAGGCACATCACAAGGGCTTTAATTTTGATATCATCAGCACATTTTGCCTGCAGTAGGACTCTGATATTGGAAAGCCTGAAGAACAGTGTTTTAAACAAAAGTGGGCCCAGTACAGATCTGTGTGGAACTCCTGCCTGAATTGGTTCACAATCTGAATAATAGTTGTTAATAGTAACCTTTTAATATCAATCAACAGAAATATGTGTAATGGCTTGAATTATATAGTGTGGGATGCTATCAGAGGCTTTTTTTGATAAGTCCTGATAGGCCACCACAGCCTCAAGACCAGAATGCATTGCATTACTGAGAGGATTATAGAAATCCACTAAGTTAGTAAAACTGAACCTATTCTTTGTGAATCTGTGATGAAAAATCCAGCTCTGATTAAGCTTTACTATTGTCAAAAATAATAGCCGAAAGGCATCTTTTGAAGGATTTTCCAACTAATAAGGTGAAACAAATAAGTCTGTAATTATTAACCTTATTGAAGTACCACCCCTAGTGTTTAAGACCTCATTAGCTAGTTTCTTTCTCATAGAAACCATACCCAAAGTTAATAACAGATTAAACAAAATAAAAAGGTTACTAAACATGGCTTTAGATAATGTAGCCCAAAAGCAACCAGAATATTGTCTGCTCCTAAACTATTATCCTTAATTTTAGCCGTGGATTTACATACTAAACCTGATGTAAATACTGGACAGGAAGCAGCTTTATTAACTTCAACAAAGGGAACCTCAGGGTAACATTCCACTTGTATACTAATACTAATACTAGAAGAATACAAGTTGAATATCCTTGCTTATTCCAAGCCCATATGCAATATTTTAGCATCACAAGTTACTGGCCCAATGTTCTTAAATATTCCCTTTTTTATATTAACTTATGAGAAAAATGTCTTACTGTCCTCTGATTCGGCTAACTTACTTTCAAATTCTTCTTATCCAAATACAAAAACGTTTTTTATTTTTTTACTCACAAGATACAATGCCTTTCTGGCAGTGGAGGTGTTTTATATTTTTCCAAATCCTATACTTTACTCTTTTATTACTCAATAGCTTTGTATGTTTCTCTTGCTGGGGATGGGAATTTAAAGTTATTATATGTGAAGGTGTTCTATCTTGCTGTTCATTCTTTACTGATGGGTTTGGAGCCAATCCCTAGGCTCTGAGTTGGCCAATTGCAAAGCTCAAGGTCTTCAAATAGCTCGAGGCCAAGTCCCTATCCCATGATGCACCTAGAGTTACCCCAGATCTAGTTTGCCATTGCAATAGATCGGATGTTCTTCTACTGTTTTTCTACTTACTTATTTACTTATATTTAAATATTTAGATAGTTTAAATAGTTTATAAGCTCTTACAGCTTTCTGGTGTGTGTTACTACATTTTAGTCTCTTCCCTTAGTGTAATTTAAAAATGTTCCTAGTTGGCCTTTTGTTTTAGGCCTAGTTTAAAAACTCTTCTAATTAACAGAGTGTGTTTAGTCAGTGACCTTTGTCACATTTTTTGCTAAATAATTAGTGTATAATTATTTGCTGTGTGGTATGTTTAGCCTTGAATTTTTTTAGAAAGGCTTGAATTTATTAATTACTGTTGCAGTTTTGTAGTTAACAGTAATTTGGTTTGGCATAGATATTCCTTAGAATATTTAGACAGTGTGTTGTACCTTATAGCAGCTATCCTTTTTCCTTGCATAGTCTGCTCATATTGTGTGTGTTAGACAGTTTGTGGTGACAGTAATTTACCTTTTTCCTGTCACTTTAATATTTACATTTGCATTTCTGTGTGTGTGTGTGTGTGTGTGTGTGTGTGTGTGTGTGTGTGTGTGTGTGTGTGTGATGTAGCCTGATTTTATTAAGGCTTTTTGTGGATAATTACTGTTAGAATTTTTTGTGGTAACAGTAATTTTTCTCTCAGAGTTTTCAATGGCTGACCAAGAGAAGCACCCTAAGTCTGGCTTCAAAAAGTGCTCAAAGTATATCCAAAAGATGTCTGTAACAGACAGCCATGTAAATTGTGTGTACTGTTTAGGAGCCCTGCATTTACAGGATAGCTGTTCTATATGCAATTCCTTCTCCTCCAGGGTCCTACAGGAAAGGAAAAGAAAACTGATTGACAGAGGGTTGTTGACACCGTCATTCCAAGAAGCTTTGAGCGGCCAAGATGGATCCAGGAAGTCCTCAAAGTCTTCATAGTTCATAGTTCATAGATTAGTACTAAGCTAGCTGCCCTTGCGAGCCACTTTAAGCCTAACCCATTATCCCTTGTGAGACTTAAACCCTGCACCTTGTATTTGTAAGGCAAACACCTTAACCATTAGACCACCCTCTGAACAAATACCATATACATAGAAAGAAAAAGGATTACACAATATATGTAGTACTGAAAAAGGATAAGGTATGGCTGTTTAGAATATTCTGCAGCAAAAAGATATTGGAAAACTAAAGCTAAAACCCTGAACTGTGGCCCCTGACAATCGACCCCACACTTCCTGAAGCTAGCTGCAAACTCTATAGATTATACCATCAGCATACTCATTAACAGATCGATTAAAGAATCCCTAAGTCCTAGATATCTGGAAAAAAGCATACATTCAACCCTTACACAAAGGCGGGACCCAAACAAACACCATAAACTTTTAGCCCATAGCAATTCTCTCACCCCTGTCTAAAATACTGGAAAAATGCATCCATGCCCAACTCCTCAACCACCTGCTTGAAAATCAGTCACCCACTCAGCATGGTTTCAGACCAGGAAACAGCACCACTACTGCCCTACTCTCGTTCCTAGATACAGTTAATCAGGCACATGATTCTGACAAAATAATCGCTTCCTCTTTTCCTAGACTTCTCCAAAGCTTTTGATACCATTTCCCGCATGATCCTCCTCTCCAAATTATCCACCCCCCACATTTCCCCACCTACCCTACAATGGTTCAACAGCTCTCTCTCCAATAGGAAGCAATTTACCAAATGGCAGCAATCTTACTCTCCCTTCCTCAAAACTTCCACAGGGGTACCCCAAGGCTCCATCTCCTCTTCTAAGACTTCAGACTCTAAGAAATCCAAAAAATTTTTAACTTTAGCTCCACTGCCATCAGAACCGACAGTCTTTTCTTTTCGGAGCTGGTCCCCAGTCTGGAACCAGTATCCGAAGCTCCTAAGAGTCCGTTACTACAGTTGGTACCACCTTCAGTGCGCTCATTTCAGTCCACTATCAGCCTTTCTGATCTGGAAGTGGATCGTATGGTGCAGAAGCTGTTATCGGCACCGGCCTTGGCAAAAATTTTATCGGCTTTGACCCAAATGGCTTCGGAGCCAAAGACACTTGCACCAGCTCAAACTATTCCTCCTCCAAGCCATGCTGGTCCTTCGGAGTTGGAGGAGTCGGACCTGTTGATCTTGGAATCCTCTGAGCCAACACCTGCTCCAGTGTCTTCGGCTCCATGCAGTCTGACATCCTCGGTGCTGATCGAGGACTCTAGGAGCCGACACTCTTTGGTAGGGTCTGGGGAGGATAGTCGGACCAACTTGTCGGTTCTGACTCTGCCTCTGGAGCTTCGGCTCAGATGAACTCGGCTCCCACTTCTGGTTTGGAGCCCACTCTCCCAGTGCAGGGGGTGTCGACTGCTTCCTCGGATCCGTCGGTTCCCTCACATTGGAGCAGAGGTGCTTTCCATGCCACGAGGAGAGTCATGTCTCCTAAGACATCCTCGACCTTAGGTCTGGCTTCCTCCTCCCCTAAAGCGCCTGTGTCTGCTTCTGCCTCACACATCCTGACCAAGCGTAGAGACCCCAGAGCCTCAGGAAGCCCCATTGGGTGGCCCTTGCTCTTCCTAGACCTCAACAGAAGCTCCCACTGATGAGGTTCCCAGGAAGAGATTGTATAAGAGGAAACATCTAGACACCACCCCAGGAGTCTCTTAACATCTGATACTAACTTAGATGAGTCAGAAGGGTCCCCATGGTCCCCCTCTGAAGATATCTCATTCGCTGAGATACTTGCTATCCTTAGGCAAAGGGGTGACTGGCAGTCCAAAAGCCCTACTGAGGATGAGTCCGTTCTCCTGAAGGCTTTCGGGTCTCAGCCTCCATCTCTTGAGTGTCTCCACCCTTTGATGAGCTGATGCAGCTGGTCTCACGAAGTGCGTGGGAGTCTCCGGATACTATGGAGCCTGTCCCTAGGAGGCCTAATAAGTTAATTTCTGCCCCCCTTGACAAATCTTTCTTAACAAAAGGTGTTCCAGTTGATGCCATGGTGGTGGCAGCAGCCACCAAAAAGGAAATGTCTGAAACTTCTTCTTCTATCCATCCTCCTAACAGAGACTCCAGGATAATGGATAGATATGGGATAGATATGGGAAGCGCATGTTTAGTTCAGTGACTTTTGCTCTTTGTTCGCTCAACTATTTAACACATTTTGCCAGGTTACAAAGAGATCTCCTTAAAGAGCTAGGAGATACTCTTCAGGGCTCAGTAGATGCAAGAGCTACCGACAACATTGCCGTCCAGCTTGCTACCCTCAATTCTATAATAAACTCATCCATGCGCCTCATCTCATATACAGCTGATGGAACGAGTAGGGCAGCGGGTACAGGAGTTGCTCTTAGGAGACACTCCTAGATGCGCTTGTGTTCCTTTGTGGAGCCCTTCAAGTCATCCTTTGTGAATACTCCCTTTGATGGCTTGATCCCTTTTCGGGCCTAAAGTGAAGGAAACCTTAACCAGGTGTGAGCAGGACAGACCTCTTCCACCCATAAGAAAAATCCCAGACATTCCACCCAGTTACAGGGAGCAAGCAACAATAGAGTTCCAAACATTGCTAAGAAAATGAGTCATCCAACCAGTCCCAGCAGACCAGACAGGATCTGGAACTTACTCAAGATTCTTTTTTAGTTCCAAAAAAGATGGGGGACTGGAGACCCATGTTGGACCTCAGCAGACTGAACAAATATGTAAAGAAAGAGAAGTTCCGAATGGTCACGCTTCAGTCTATACTTCCCTTCTTAGGGAAAGACAATTGGATGTGCTCGATAGATCTCAAGGATGTGTACTACCACATAAAAATGGCCAGGCCATCCAGGGATCATCTGTGTTTCTGGCTGGGAGACAATTATTACCAGTTTTGAGCCCTGCCCTTTGGTCTCACTACAGCCCCCAGAGTGTTCACCAAATGCATGGCAGTGGTCACAGCTCACCTGAGGCATCTAGGATTCCAGGTGTTTCCGTACCTAGACAATTGGCTCCTTACCGCCACCATCAGGTACCAACTCATTCAGGCTAGGGAGTCCACTCTGTCACTCTGCAATCAACTGGGCATTACAATCAACTCAGAAAAATTTGCCTTGTCGGCTTCGCAACATATCGTTTTTATCGGGGCAGACCTGGATACCACCACCACCACATTAAGGCTTCCAATAGAAAGAGTCTTTCTTCTTCTTCAGCATGTCAGTGGTTTGATATCCAAAGTCAAAGCACCAGCATCAGAAGTTCTGAAATTATTAGACATGATGGCAGCAGCAATTCTAGCCATACCACTAGCTCGTATGCACATGCGGATACTCCAGTAGCTGTTGTTCACGCAATGGTCTTACAAGAGCTTCCCATGTCTCACACGATAATGATCACAAATTCCTGCAAAAAGGATCTTGAGTGGTGGTTGACCTCACTTCATGTCGTGATAGGACGCCCATTTGTGCTACCCCCTCCAGCGGCCACAGTGACCATGGACGCTTCCCTGATAGGGTGGGGGGGGGCATTTTCAGGGAAAGACAGCCCAAGGCACATGGACAGATCAAGAGACACATCTACATATCAACGTCCTGGAGATGAGAGCAGTACTTTTGGCATTGCAATACTTTCAGGACTCTCTTCCACTGGGTACAATTGCGATTCAGCCAGACAACATGTCAGTGGTCTGGTATTTGAACAAACAATGAGGAACCAGGTCTTACCCCCTTTGTCGCGAGGTTCTCAGAGTATGACAGTGGGCTGTTTCCACCCAGTGCTTTTCTGCTGGCAATGCACATCCCGGGGAAATCCAGCGTGATAGCAAACAAGCTGAGCAGGGCAATCTTGTTGCCCCATGAGTGGTCCCTCAAGAGAGAAATAGCGGACAGGATATTCCACAGGTGAGGCCAGCCTTGCGGCAGCCTTTTTGCCAGTCACATGAACATGAAATGCAGAAGCTACTTTGCCCTGATTCGCCCTCCAGGAGAAGCCCCAAGGGACACACTCATACACGATTGGCCTCCGGGTCTTCTCTATGCATTTCCACCAATCCCGTTGATACCCAAGGTTCTACAGAAAGCAAAAACCCTGGGAAGGACCATCATTCCAATAGCCCCTCATTGGCCTCGTCAGATTTGGTTCCCCTTCCTTCGACTTCATCTTCTGGAGGACCCTTGGATTCTGGACCCAGTTCAGACCTTTTGATGCACTCGTCGGGGGAACTTCATCCCTCTCTGCAGTCCCTGAAGCTGACAGCTGCTCCAATTCCCATAATAGCCAGGTTACATAATCTCTCCGAGACAAAACATATCCTCTTATCCTCTCATAAATCTTCTACTAGGAAGCTATATCTTAACAAATGGAAAAAAATTTCATCTTGGATTTGAAGGATTGAGTATTATGTCTCACAAGTTATCCAAAGCCTTTCTCAAGGGGACCTTTCATATTAGACCACTTGTGAAATCTCCCTATTCGCCAAAGAATCTAAATTTTATGCTTTCCCACATAATTCTTCCGCCATTTGAACCAGCTTCCTCTTGTGACCTCAAATTTTTGTCCTGGAAATCCATCTTTCTAGTAGCTATTACTTCTGCCCGCAGAGTGTCAGAGCTTCAGGCTTTATCCATCAAGCCTCCTTATTTGATATTCCAATCTGTCAGAGTCTCACTTAGAACAAACCCCTCATTCTTGCCCAAAGTTTGCACTGAAATAAATCAAAACCAAATTATTGATTTGCCAGTTTTCTTCCCCAACAATTCAAACAATTTAGAGTACATGCTGCACAAACTTGATGTTCACAGACAGCTCAGATTTTATTTGGATAGAACAAAAGACTTCAGAAAATCAGACCAGCTTTTTGTTTCATTTTCAGACTCCAGGAAGGGTAGACCAGTGGCTAAAACAACTCTGTCTAAATGGTTATGTGATTGTATCACCTTTGCTTATTCAGCTGCCGATATGTCTTTGTAGCATAAAATTAAAGCTCACTCAACCAGAGCAGTTTCTACATCATCTGCCTTTTCTGCCACACTTCTTATTGATAACATTTGTGCAGCAGCCACTTGGTCAATACCTCATACCTTTATCACTCATTACAAAGTTGACAAGACCTCCAGGGACAGGGCCTCCTTTGGATCCACGGTCCAGAGAAATATACTCCCGTGATCCACCCAAGATTGATGGTGCTTGGGACGCTACTCATCAGTAAAGAATGAATGGTGAGATAGAACAACTTCACATAAAGAAGTTATGTACTTACCATAATGTTCCATGTAAGTTGTTCATCTCGCCTTCATTCTTACGTCCCTCCCTCCTACCCCATCCTCGGCTATTAGATGACCGAGATGCTGGATCCATCCTGGTTGCTCAATCTTTCTATACCCTTTCATTGAAGTGAAAGAATGACATATGGTATTATTATATGCAGCAAACAAGATCTGAGATAAGTAGGTGCATCATGGGATAGGGACTTGGCCTCAAGCTATTTGAAGACTTAGAGCTTTGCAATTGGCCAACTCGGAGCCAAGGGATCGGCTCCGAACCCATCAGTAAAGAATGAAGGCAAGATGAACAACTCAGATGGAATGTTATGGTAAGTACATAACTTCTTTATTTCAATACTTTTCCTTTCAGAAAACTATTTCCATGACTTAAAACAGTTATCTTCAAACATAGTCCATATAGCTGCAACTTCAGAATTGTTTTTTCTAATGTATATGTGAAGGCTGCCAGCCTAGCTAGATAGACTTTTGTAAATAATTCTATGTCATTGTAAATATTAATGTAATCCACAGGCTTGTTTTACAAATGTAAAGAGAGCTATATGTTATGATTAAACTATATGGTGTACTGAGCTTCACAGATGTAACCACCATGCATTCTTCTGGAAGAAAGCTGATAAGTCAAGCATTGTATGACTGTTTGATCTCAAGTTCAGAGACAGGATGTCTGGGCCAGGAAATTATTTTTATTATCTTGATTTAAGAGGTAATTACTAAGGTTTTACATGTATAATGTCTTTTACTGCTGTGGCTTCCTGGCCAGGTGCACCTTACTAAGAAATGTAAATGCTGAGTTTCTGTTAGCCTGGGAACTAAAGAAGTGATAAAAATGATGTAATGTGAAATGACCCAGTTGTGTTATCAATTTAAGACTTTCCCAGAGAGAAAGATAGGGCATTTTGGATTTTGTCTGAACATGAACACATCAACTCACCAGCACTCTGCCTTTGCTCTGTAAGATATTTATTTAGAACAGTGATTTCTCTTAGAAATAGATAGAAATAGCCAGATTAGTCTAGCTGTTTTCTACATTTATGTCAGACTATTCTACAGTATTATTTTAAAGCATTTTCCTGTGATTTCTGAACTCTGTAATGTCATTGTGTTTAATGAATAAGCATTGTCTTGCGGGTTTATTTATTATTAAATATTTTTAAACATTTCTACTGTGGCTGTTTTGTGTAGAGATAATTTAAGCTCTAGCATGTATTTGGTGATACTGAATAAAGCCACTCCAATAGTCTTGCTGTTCGTCGCACTTACTAATTGGATAATAATAATAATAATGCACAGTAAAATTGGACACCCTTTGGTAAGGGTTTCATCAGAGTTAAGTTAATTGTAAAAACAGCTGATTTATATACTCTAACAATTAACAATTAAATTTGATTAAATTATGTTCAATTCCAATTAAAACAACCTGAAATTTTAAAAAATCACATAAATCTAGTTGCACAATCCAGTTGTGGATTATACAAACAAAATTTCTGATATGCTGGGTGATGAAAGTACATACACAGCGGTCTCTAAATATGATATTATTAAAGCTTATTCTAAGATAGACTGGCTGTTATATGAATTACTTATGGATGGAGACATCTCACGACCAGAGTATGAATACATGTTAGTTGATTTTCCTGTTACACCTAGCATATTCGGAATACCTAAAATACACAAGAGTGTAACTAATCCTCCCTTTAGACCGATTGTGGCTGCAAAACGTTCAAAATTAGAAGCAATTGCACATTATATTGACATAGCATGTAAAAATGTGACAAACAACATAAAACACATTCTTAAAGATTCCTGGCACTGTTTGGCTACTCTCAAAGAGCATAAAACATTCAATTTAAATGAAGTGTATCTAATAACCATAGATGTTATTAATTTATTTTCGATCATTCCCTTAAAAGAAGGACTTGAATTGTTTGAAAGGAGTTTAGTTCATTTTGGAGGGATGAGTACGTCCAGGGTCAAGACCTTAGTTAAGTTAATGGAAATGGTGTTGGAAAACAATTTTTTTAAACATGGTGGTGAGCATTACAAACAAAGCTCAGGAGTGGCTATGGGGGCAAGATGTGCCCCCATATATGCTAACTTAGTATTAGCAATGTGGGAAAAAGAATACGTGTTTGAAAGCAAATATTGGTCAAGCATTGATCTTTATTTAAGGTTCTTGGACGACATCCTGCTTTTTTGAAAAGGTGACATTAAAGAATTCAATGAATTTATGGGATATTTAAATAATACAACACCTTTTCTTAAATTTACTTTCCAAATTAATAAGGATTCATGTGAATATTTGGATATTAATCTATATAAACAAGGAGATTGTTTAGAGTCAAATATTCACAGAAAATCGACCTTTTCAAACTCATACTTGCATTATAAAAGTTGTCATCCTTCATTTCAGAAAAGAAATTTGGTTAAGGGACAAATGGTTAGACTCTCGAGAATGATAACTGATGACGATAAGTTTAATAAGGAAATGGACAATTTGTACAAGATGTTTGTTGAGAGAGATTACCCTAATGAATTACTGTTGAATATTAGAAAAGAGATAACCATAAAGAGGTACTTGGATTATAAGCCTATTTTGAAACATGGTTTAGGCAATCAAAATAATAAAGAAAGTGAAAACACCAATAAATCTAAAGCAATGATATTACCATACAGTGATTACACACCAACTTTTGCGAGTAATATTAGAGAGGTATGGGAAAAGGTGTTTGTGAATCAAACCGAAATTATACAGGATTTAGGAAGCTCTCCAATTATAGTTTTTAGTAGAGGGAAAAACTTAAAAAAATTACTTTGAAGGAGAGGTCTTGTATAGAGAGTCGAAAATGAAAAAGTGCGGATTTTGTAGATGGTGTAGGTATATTATGGATGGTACAAATGTAGTAATAAAAGGATACAAAAGAACTATTAGATGTCCAGGACATGCAAATTGTAATAATAAGTTAGTTATTTATGTTGCAACCTGTTTATCCTGTCAAGCTTTTTATATTGGTAAGACCATAAGAAAATTAAAAGACAGGATAGGGGAGCACATTAGGGACATTAGAAATAAGAAAGAAACTAACTCTTTGTACATGCATAGTTTAAATTGCCAGGATTTAAAAAAAATTTTTGTTCTTTGTCATAGACAGGATTCCTCAAAACATGGAAAAAGAGGGTGATATTAATGCCTTACTAGAGTACAAAGAGTGTCTTTGGCAACTTAGGTTAAATGCTTGTAGCAAGCCAGGTATTAATGAAAACATTTCAATAGCAAGTTATTTGAAATTGAATTCATATAACATTTAGTATGATATAGTATTAACAGTAATTCAATATACATTTTTATACATATTTATTTTTTATGCAATAATTCATTTTTCAAATGTTTTTTTAGTCATAATATAATATCAATATTTATATATGTATGTTAATATTTATATTTATATTTATATTTATTTTATATAAACTATTTGAATTAATTACAATATTAACAGCAGGAACCCTTAATAGATTAAATTTTAATAATAATTAGAACAATAGAATAGGAATTTATAACAAAGGTACATAGGTAGTTATATGTAGTATTTTACTGTTTACTATTTTCATTTTTATTGTAAATGTTTTTCATATGTTGTTTTATGTATTATTATTGTATTCTTGTGCAACTAGATTTATGTGATTTTTTTAAATTTCAGGTTGTTTTAATTGGAATTGAACATAATTTAATCAAATTTAATTGTTAATTGTTAGAGTATATAAATCAGCTGTTTTTACAATTAACTTAACTCTGATGAAACCCGTATGTGAGCGGGTGAAAGCGCTAAGTTTATTGTGGATGCCCATTAAACCTTCTCTAGTACTCGTGGCGAGTTATTTCATTTTATCAGTCTACATTCTCAAGTTTGTTACCCTTTGGTAAGGGCTTTATTAGTAGCTGATAAATAGTGGTTGGTGGCAGTGGACTACTACCTTATAGCCTGGGCAGAAGGGGCATAGCTGGAGAACTTGTGCCAGCCTTCTCCAGGAGTGTCTGTGTGTTTGTATATAACTGGTGCTAGTGGTGAGGATTGAGGCTCCCTGATTACTGGGCCAGTGCATGGGTGTCACAGTATCTACCATAGAACTGATCTTATGTATTAATCCTACCTTGAACAGATTTTTTTTGTGTGACATAAATTAACTTTGTGCTTTCAGATAAGGTCATATTAGACAGTGCAAAAAAGTGAAAAGCTGAGTGATTAGAATTCCTCAGAGAGTGAAATTAAGTCACCAGCACTTTCTTTGGTATATTATTAATAAGTCTAGGGTATTATTCCCCCTGCTTGGAGAATTAAGAAGCTACACAAATTTCTTTTCTGAAAGCAAATCATAAATATTCCTTCAGAAGAAGTACTGTGTGTGCCTTCATGCCAGTTTATACAATATGTTATTTACATAATGTCTGGCATTATGTAGTGGCTTCAGTCCTGAATGAGAGACAGACCAAAAATATGAGACACAGTTCTTGACGTTTTGCAAAAATCTGTTCAGCTTAGGTGGTATTCAGATTGGTCACAGATGAGATCTTTGTTTTGTGTTATGGCCCCTGAGGCTGTGTCAAGCTGAATATGTAAACTAGTCATATAAGTTTTCTGCTTATATAACAATTTTCTGTAAGTCTGTTTGCATGCATGCATACTTGAAAAAATGTGCTAAATTCAGCTACTTATATGTATATGTGTACATATTTTCACTTGCCACATACTCACTTAAATGAGAGACTATAAATATGTGCTTGTTAGATGTGTCTTCTAAGAGCAGCTTAGGTCACCGATGCAGGTTTTGGAGTTTATTAATTACTGAATATCACTGCCTATATGTGTATTTGTACAGTTCTTCACTTGGAACATATACAGAAATAAATGTTAAAATGTTGTAAGGTGCAGGGTGGTGGAGCCATAGGTTTTTGGCACAGTTTTTGGAATTTATTGATCTTTGAGAATTACTGCTGCCATAGAATTCCTGGTACATGAGAGTAGCTGCAGGTGGGTGCCAGTCCTTCTGGCATGATTTTTTGGAGCAGTCAGACATCCTCAGATTGTAACTAGTGTCTAACCAAGGCAGAGGATGTCATAAGGACACTAGGCTACAAAGAAGACAACAGCCTGGGCCATCTCCATTTCTTTTTTGTTGCAAGAATGATATGGTTGCTTGTTTTTGAGAGTCTTCTTGTTCCTTAACTGCTTCAAAGAGTGATATGTACACCAATGTGGGCCTTTTGTGTGTTTCATTGCTATATTGTTTAATGTCTGCTTTTTTTTTAGACTTTTTCAGTAGCCTGCCTATGCTATCCTCAGAAAAGTCGCCATCCACCAACAGGTGCTTGTGGGAGACCAAAATCCCCTGAGAAATTATTGCTTAACAGTGCTTGATGTAAGTGGCTGAAGAGCTTCATGTCACTTCCTGCTAACAGAAGAGCATCATGTCACTTCCTGCTAACACTGTAAGACTTTCAAAAAAGGCTGTGTTCCACAGAGATATAATCAACGGGCCTTTATTGAGAATAATAAGCTTTTCATGTCAGGATAAAATATATTTGCCACTCTCTCAACTGAGAACCCTCAGTGAGTAACTGGAAGATAAAGAAGTCCCTAGACCCTATCATACAGAAAAATCCTAGATGTCATATTTGTAACTACTACACATGAAAGAGTCCAAGTCCACAGCTATTTTCTCCTGCATACATCATTTCAAGCACAGCTTCAAAAGCATCTCAGCCTCCCACCACAAAAATGCCCCAATCACTTTTATAGTGTTCCCAAAAAATATAAACAGCTGTACAAGAATTTTTCTGCATATCAGATACTGGCTTCCATGATTGAAGCCATGTGATGTAAACTAGCACTTGAGCTCAACATCCTCCCATTGAATATAAAAGCAGGGTGTTCACAGGTCTTAAAAAAAGATTAACACTTCCTTTTATCCGGGGTTTATGGATATCTAGCAGCAGACCCGTACGATACACTAATAGAGGGATATTCTCAAACATATAGTGATTACGGCAAAAAACTTAGAGGAAGAGACTTTAAACAAAAACTCCAACTTAGAGCTAAAAAATAATCTATTTTTCACTGTAGCTATGTTTTCTGAGTTATTTTGACATCTCAAAATCACTCTGAATGCTTCTTGTAGACTTTTAATATGTTTTCTGCAATATAGCTGTCAGTGGGGCTTGACAACATGATCTTATTTTTCTTCAAGCCTTTATAGGTTTATAGGTGTTTACTAGGCTAATGACCACAAGGGCCTTTTTAAGCCTAGTCATGCATCCCAAATCTCTGACAAATTCTGATACCCTTGAATGGTGTAAGCAGGGGTTTGGGAGATGAAACATTTACACGCAAGGGCCTGGGAGATTTAGATGTTGCCTGTGTCCATTAGATAGGTGACAAACCAAGGATGAATTTCCTGATCCCCATCCAATTGTCCAAGTTGTACTTGAATTGGGTTAGGGAGGAACTCTGCTTCACATGGATGGGGAGCCTGTTCCATAGATGAGGTAGTCTCTGGGATACATACCTGTCTCTCTATCAGGTCCTATTTACATCACAGGCAAGGTTTAAGTCTTTAGAATGGGTAATTCTGGTGCTATTTGTTTTGTGGATATGCAGGAGATCCATCAGAGTGGGGTCTGACAGTGCCCTGTATGCCAGGCATAGATCTCACGTCAAAAGCCTGTAGGAGACAGAATGCAGGGATAGGGCCTTGAGGCAGTCTGCATAAGAGATTTTACTTACGCCCTGTATTCTTTTAGTGAGGAACCTCTGTGGATGTTCCAATTGTTGGATATGCCTGGTTAGGTACATACCAAAGGGGGCATTGTACTCAATGATAGATCTGATGAATGCCGAATATAGTGGAACAATGACTTCCTTGGACTTAGATACCATACCTTTATTTATAGGTTGTGCAACATAGAATGATTTCCTCACTACTGCAGACTTTTTCTTTCCCATAATCTATTTCAAGTCTGCTTTATATGAGTCATGCTAGACATACGTAAGTGATAGTGTATTCCCATTCCATTGACATATAATGGGATTAGTGTCAGTCACTGTCATCATATATATTGTCTATAACAGGACTGCTTCTTTTTTTTTTTCTTGAATGGCCCTCCATTTGTGTGTGTCTCAGGTTTTGTTTTATAGTGTACTAAGGAATTATACAGCTGCAACCAAAGCAGTTGCTAAATTGCAGGCATTTGTTCAAAGTATCCTTTTGTAGTCCTAGATGAATTGACTGCCCCTCCCCCTACACTTTGGTAAATGTGCTGAGACTTTACAAGAATTACAAGGAAAAAAATACTTTCTGACAATTCTGTAAATATCACAGACATTTTTGATACTGCATTTAAGTCATCTTAAAATGTAAAGTATTTATTTTTATTTATTTATTTGACATTTGTTAACCCGGTTAGTCCAACTGAGCCAGAAGCCCATTTTCAGTGGAGACCCGAGGAGCAAAGCTCCATGCTAGTTGCATAAATAAATTCACATTACGATAGAAGCATATAATCTAAGTTATACATGGAAGTTATGGTGATAATAAACAAAACAAGCATAATTTAGCATAGACAGTACAGTTTCCAGGTATTACAATTGAAAGAAAGTAGCATATTTGACTGTGTACAATACATATTTACAACTGAGTAGCATCTTGACTGTATTAAAAACAGGAATAGAAGAGGCGAGGGTTGAAAACCACTAAGAGATACAGTAACAGTTAAAAATATAATACAAAACAAGAATTACATTGTTTGTTTATTTATTTCTATTTGTTTACCAGGACAGCCAGACTGGGCCTAAGATGGCCCATTTTCAGTGGAGGCCCGAGGAGAAAAGCTCCACAAATACATTGTTAACATAGTACAATAATCATTTTAGAATACATAATGTATACTGTACAGAACAGATGTAGGATCCATGTATAGAAATTAAAATGAAGTAACAAGTAGAAAAAAAATGACAAAGCTACAAAAAAACATAAGAAATTAGTTTATGTAGAGAGAACATTAATAATCTTTTGGGACAAACTAAACTGAAAAAACATTCAAGGGCTGAGGAAGCAGTAGACTAGCAGATAAAAGAAACAGGTAACTGAGAAGGAGAAAGAGGAGTATAGGGAAGGAGAAAAGCTAGGAGAGGAATATAGGGAGAGAGATTAAGTGGAGGGTAGGAGAAATTTGGTTATTTAGAGCAACTAACCAGGTGTAGTACAGGAGCAAAGCCAAGTGTTATTAAGATGTTCCCTTAGTAGCTGTTTGAATTTGGTAATGTTTGAATTTCATAGTGTTGTTAGTGTTAAATAGATCTTGAGGTGTATCATTCCAAGGTTTGGCTAGTTTTTATGAATATAGGGAATCCCTGTAGCTATTGTTTGACGTAGTGACCTTCAAGAGGAACTTATTAGAAGACCTTAATATTCTACTGCTGGAATAGAGCTGAACTAGGTTACTAATAGAAGGGCAATTGTTAGGGTGATACACAGTAGAATATGTTAAAACAAGTTGATTATGGGTTAAAAGTTTGGGAAGTTCCAACAAGTTGAGCTGGTGTAATACCTTACAGTGATGAGTTCTTGCAGGTTGGTTTGAAGCAAATCTGGCGACTGTATAATAGTAGGATTCTAGTTTGTTTAAGTTGGTATTTTCTTAAGTTAGTGAAAATGGGTGAGGCATATAAGAGCGTGGATAGAAGGTGAGTTCTACTTATAGCATGTCTGGTGGAATCAGAAAGGGCTTTATTCTATACAGGGAACCTAGTTTGAAATGCACTTTCTTTATGACTAGGCTAAGTGTTTACCAAATTAGAGATCATTGTCAATGGTGACACCTAGTAGCTTTGTATATTCAACTGGTTCAATAAGGGTATTGTTGGATGAATAAATGGCAAAATTAGTAGGGTCCATAGATTTTTGGCTACTGGAGAAAAGCATTTGTTTTGTTTTATAAGGGTTAAGAATCAGTTGTGAATTGTGAAGGTATTTGTCTATGTCCAGAAAGGCGTGTATTTTGTTGAGTAGAGCAAATGAGGTTGGAGGGCAGTCGCGATGGTGCAGCAGTTAGCGTTGCCACCTCACAGCAAGATGTTCTCTGGTTCAATCCTCAGCTGGGGTGCCTTCTGTGCGGAGTCTGCATGTCCTCCCTGTGGTCACATAAGTTTCCTCCAGGTGCTCTGGTTTCCTCCCACATCCCAAAGTCATGGTGTAGGTGGATTGGATACTCTAAATTGGCCCTAGGCATGAGTGCGTGCGTGTGTGTGCCTTTTGTGGAAGGTTGGGTGCCGGGCTGACAACTCAAAACCATAAAACTCCACTGCCAATCATGAGCAGACAGGTGATCCACTATGGCGACCCCGAACCGGGAAAAGCCAAAAGAAGAAGAAGAAACAAGTGTGGTTGGAGCAGAGCATATGAGAGAGGAAACATCTGCATATTGAACCAATGTATCATGTTGGGTAGCTGTGCACAGTTTATTTGTAAATATTATGAAGAGGAGGGGACCAAGAATAGACCCTTGGGGTATACCAACAGAGATAGGTAGATAAGGTGATAGTTCATTTTGCCATTTAACTGATTGTTGATGGTTGTTTAACTTGTGAACCAGGTAACAATTGAGTGAGAAAGCCTAAGGGAGGCCAGCTCATTGATAGGTTTTTGGTGGAAAACTGTATTGAAGGCTTTTGATAAGTCAAGGAATATAGAGGGGTTAAGTAACCTGTTGTTCCTATGTTGGTTCACTGTGCTGATGAAACTACTGAGGACTGTTGTTGTACTGTGTTTAGGTTAGAAACTGTGTTAAGTGGGGGATATAAGGTTATTTTTCAGGAGATGGCTGAGAAGTTGGGAGTGAATACATTTTTCGAGTATTTTGCTCTTCAGGAAAGGATGGCAATGGGTCTATAGTTAGAAAAATGTGTGGAGGTACTAGCTTTATGTAGAAGGATGACATGGGACACTTTCCACAGTAATTTAACATATTGCATATTTCAGTAATGGATCTGTTAATAAGGAAGGATATGGGGTAAGCAATAGCACATGCAGCAAGTTTAAGGTATCCGTTGATTCACTGGGTAGTTGGTCAGCAGCAGCGGAAGAGCATTTTAGTTTGGATAGGAGGTTTTTTATGTGTTGAGTTTGTATAGGCTAAATATGGAAGGAATCAGGATCTGTTTCAAACGTCATGGGTATTGATAATTGAGAGTTGTTGTCTTTTACAAGTGCTAGTATAGAGTTAACAAAGTGATTGTTAAATTGAGTTGTGATGTTGTCAGGGGCATTTATTTTAGTTGGACTTGGGGTAAACATTTGACCAGGTTTGAGGAGTTAGTTTATGGTGCCCCAGAATTTTTTTGGATTATTATGGTGCCTGTTGTGGATTGTTGTATACTGTTGTATTTTGTCATATTTGACTTGTTTTTTTAGCTAAATTATGAGGTTGCCAGTAGTTTTGAAGGGTATTTGGGCTTTTTAAATGCTGGTAATTATGTCATGCTTTGTCTCTCTCTGTTTGAGGAGCCTTTTGGTGTTGGAAGAAAGCCTGGGAATTTATCTAGCTTTTGTGTGTGCTTTTTTAAGGGGAGCTTGCTTATTTAAGATGGTGAGAAATGTGTCATTGAAATGCTGAACTGCTATGTCAAGGTGGGGATGTTTTAGGGGGGACCAGTTGACTTGGAATAGCGTAGTAAAGGTTTCTAGAGTAAAGCTAGTTTTGTTGCAGACAGGTTTGCATGTGATTACTTTTGTGGAACTAGGGTGACATTTTAGCAGATAGTTTGGTAGGTGATCACTCAGACTGTCTGGAAGACAACCTGAGTGGTTTGGTTTAGTATTAGTAAGGACCCAGTCTAGGATAGATTGTTTACCCTAATTGGGTTAAGAATTAACTGGGTGAAACCATAAAGGTTAATATGGTTTTTCAGGGGTTGTTAGAGGAAATTGTGTCCCAGTCAAAGTTAATCTCCCATTATAATAGTTTCTTGTCTCAGTGTTGAAGAACACCAGCTTAGTAGATCTTTGATAGTAGCTAGATTGTTACCTGGTGGAAGGTAGATGGCTATAATGATAATATTCTTGTGAGGGTTTATTTGAAGATAAGTGATTAGTATTTCCATGTTTGAAATGATAGGGGGATTAACGTCAAGACATTTAAGTTTTAGATTGTCTGTATGTAATATTGCTACACCACCATCACATTTAAGGGTTCTGTATTGTCTTTGGATATTGTAACCAAGGGGTAGGATTTCCTGATCCAGAATGTGTGGTTTGAGCCAGGTTTCAATTATGATGAATATATGTGGTGAGTAGTGAGCAATAGCTACATGGAATTCATGGATCTTGTTTAATGGACTTCTTAGGTTAAAATTTAATATTAAAAGGTCTGAGCTGTTGTGGTGCAAGTTACTTATGTGGGGTGAGAGAGGTGCAGATACAGGTGTGGCAGTCTGAGGGTGGGGAGGTGGTCCTGGATTGGGATGAATGTCTCCACATAGAAGTATGCAATTATTCAAGGTAGGATGTAGGTGGTTAAGTTTGTAAAGTCTAAGGAATTTGTGAGGATTGTTGTAGGAATTTGAGTGAAGAACTTTGAAAGAGATATGTTGAGAGAAAGATTTATTAAATAGATGAGGTAATGTAGTAATGCTTATTGGAAGGGTAAGTGGGTGTAGACTGTTTGGATAAGTTGGAGAGTGAGTAACCATGATGTGCAAGTTGTGACAGTATGTAGAAATACAGGCAGATAGAAGAAAGGTTGTTAGTGTGGTGAGTGAAAACAGCATGTTGGGTAACAGGGTTTTCCAAAATTTAGAGAAAACTTTAATTGAGTGTGTGGTAGGCTAGGTGTGAACTTGACTGGATGATGCTGATTGGGTAGAACTAGGAATGGGTGTGTTAGAGGGAGTCTGTAAATCTAGGGAAACTGGGGGTGGTTGGGTATGGGGGTAGGGGAGAGAAGTGGGCCTGAACAGAGCTGAGGAGTGAGGGCAAACAGAGTGGGATTGACCATGTCTCAGACTGAGATTTTAGAGACAATCAGTCATAAAAGCAGTAAGTTGAGCCACTTAGAAGAGAATTTCTGCAGTCATTAATTATGAATTACAATTGTGAGTAATTAAATGCACTAAATAATTATGAATTGCATCTTATAAAGAGTGTCTGAGAATAGATTATTGTATATTACTGAGAATAGTATTATGAACTGAAAGGACTGAAGAGAGAGGTAGGGGAATACAAAAACAGTGGCAAAAATGAGTAAGAGGAGAGGGGGAAAGGTAGGCAGAAAAGTGTCTCGGTGGTTGTCGCTCGTCTAGTCAGGATATAATAGACAAGTCTTTGTGAGTTCTGTTCAAGCAGCTTTATTATGTACAAACACATCAGGATTGAGGCTTAATAACTTTAACTTAGATAAACTTGTAAACAAACTAGCTATTACACTCATACATGCTCACTCTCTGGCTGCTCTGTTAAAATGGCATTAAAGCAAGGACGTGCTTTCTATTTATTTGCACATGCCAACCTTGAAATGCTTCTTAAAGGTAGTGCACACACACACACAGTATTCTGTATCCTCCCTTTTTGAGAAATCAGTCATGCAATATTGATACATTAATTGACATGCAATCAATACAAAATGTTCTTTGTCATGCAATTATACAGAACTAAATACATACAAACTGTTATGTCCAGGTTGCTGTGTATTTCACACTAGGTTTAGAAACCTGATCAAATCCTGTGACATGGAAATTAGAATTAAATCTAGCAAATGGGACTGTCTCTGCTGAATGTTTAACCTTAGATGTTAAGACACATTCTGCAACAGGAAGATTGTTTGAATCACAAGAACAATGCTGTGATATCGATTCTGGTACAGGAAGAAGATGTCTGTGATTTCTCCTGTACTCCACACACCCTCAGATTCTACAAAGTTGGATCTTGGCTCGGTACATATACCTGTTATTTTATTAAGCCAATCAAAACCTTTCGCCATTTATATCCTCACCGTCTCTCCTTCTTTCAATGGACGAAGAAATCTGCTCAATGTATCATAACTGGACTTCTGGAAAGAACACTTTCTGAATAATTGGGCTCTAATTGTTCTGTTGTTCTTAGCTTTAGGCCTCAACAAACTGGAACTAATGGGCAATGTTTTTTCTGGTTTGCCTAGGTAGAAGTCTCTGAGCAAGTGAACCAAGTATATCGTCATGGGGGGTATGTTTCTGAGATTGAGTAGATTCAAAAAGACATTGGTATTATCACACTTTGACCACTCAAGTAATTGCTTTGCACTCTGTATCGCAAGTTCAGCTAGTCCATTTGACTGTGGATATTGTGGACTACTAGTAACATGTACAAAGTCCCATTCTTTTCTAATTTCTGAAACAGCTGACTAGTAAATTGAGCACCATTATCAGAAACAACTTTGTGTGGGCTACCTTGGACTGAGAAATGATGTTTCAACTTGGTAATAACAGCAGTGGACATTACATTAGGTAGTAAATCAATGCAAAACCAGTTCGAATATGAGTCTACCAGCACTAAGTAATGCTGATTGTTCCACTCGACTATATCAGTGATTACTGTTGACCAAGGTAGTTCAGTAACTTGACTTAGCTGAAGTGGTTCTTTTTGCAAATGTGATTTAGTACTATTACATACTGAACAAGAAGAAAGTACTTCATCAATGTCTTTTACTAGAGAAGGCCAAAAGACTAGTTCTCTTGCCCTTCTTTTGGTAGATTCGGAACCTGGGTGACCACAATGCAAAATCTGGACATATTCATGTTGTAAGGAAGCAAGAACAACAGTTTTAGGACCTTTGAAAATAATGCCATCTTCCATCAACATATCATCTCTGTAAGGAAAATAAGTTTGCACTTCAGGTGGTACACTAGATTGCTTTGACGGCCATCCACCATTATTGTAGTGGTTGAGCTTTTGCAAAATTGGATCAGTCTTTGCACTCTAATTGATTAACATTTGCACACTTATGTCAAATAACTTCTAAGATCATGTATGTAGTAAATGTCAGAAAAGTTTGCTTTTGAATTGACATTGAGTTCATTTGCATAATCTTTTAAAATGAAAATGCTTTTGATTTAAAAATGCATCCATTTTCTGTAGAAGTGTTACTGACTGAATTGCATTGACATTGCCAAGTTTTGACTTTAATATTATATTTCTTTGCGATTATCATTCAATTCTGAGCTTTTTGATCACTTGCAAACCAATTATCTCATGAAGTATTGAATTTGATTTGTAAATATTGTAAAATTTGCATTTTAACATTTATTGCTGTTGCAACAGATATTTTTGAATTTTGGTGACATGGGCTATTTGAATATAAGGGGTAACAGTTATTAATACCAGACAATATATCATTAAACTTGGAATTATTTCAATTTTGTATTTAAATTATAACGTTAAAGTTAGTCCAAGAAAAATTGTTCCTAAAAAAGTTCAGAAATTATATCAAGTAATAGTCTGTTGTCATCAGACTAATATCTGATGACCTCATTTGATACATTAATCTTCTGAAAGCCTTCAATTTGCATCAAAATCACCTGATTTTTACTTACGTTTGAGTTCTGAATTGAATGTCAAATTAAATCATTTGAATAAAATGGACACCACTTAGGCCAAATTATCTACTGAAATTTCAAAATGTTGCGAAGTTTCCAAACAAAAATAAATTACTAATTGACTTATCAATGTGGGCTTGCCCTAATTCATCCTATTGCAGAACTTGTAATTCAGCTTGCACACCTGATTCCGCAAATTTTCCTTTAACAGTTTTCACTTGGATTTGGATTGTATCGAATTGATTCAAATTTATCAATGTAATTAGACTCTAAGCTTTTTAGGGCCTAATGATGACCAAAATGGATGTCTAATGCTGTTAAACTTTGCTTACAAAAAAGGGCTAATTTGTAATGGTCTATTTCAATGTTGATTTAAATCACTTATGTTTTCAATTTTGGTTCATGATTGTTCCCTAACCTTATTTGGACCAGAAATCACATTTGGCATAGGTGGACCTATTGTTAATTTGAAGCGATCTTAATATCTGGAAATCTATCAACTTTCTGGTGTGAACGATACCTGTGGTTCTAGTAAAATCCAAATGGATTTGCATCTACAAAAACAGTGATTTGCTTGGTTAATTGGTTTTGATGAAGTGTTTTAATGATTTTAAACATTTGGCTGTAGGTATACTTTTAGTCAGGTTTTGCTCATTGACCTTAGTTGTTTAAGACTGTTACACATCTCAGTTTGTCAACAGGATTTAATTTATCGATAGTACATTTTCTGTGTTACCATGATACTGTGGGTCAACTTTAGAAACATGAGTTTCACAAATATATTGTTTGAGTGATTATTTGCTAAAAATAGGGACTTTATTGCAATGAACAGAGTTAGAATTATTGTGTAGATATCTTCGAATATGTCTTTCCTGTTTGGCTTAGATTTCAACTTATTATGTCCAAAATTCCAGTTGTTGTGATAAGGATTATTAGGGGAATTGATTGTCGATTCGATCCTGTTTCATAATAGGTATGACATTCTAAAAATGTATATTTAACAAATCTTGTTGTTGAATCAGTTGCAAAACATTCAGGGTGTATTACAAGCTGCATAGGCCCCTATTGAATGATCTTGCTTTTGCATTTTATGGTTTATTCTTCAATTTAAAGTTTTAAATACCTATGATTTATTAATGTTTTCCCAAGTTTCATTGTAGTGGCCTTTGATGTTTTTTTTTATTGGTTATTTCTATAGAACGTATAACACATGATGATTTATATTTTGATAGTTTTTCTAATTTAGCTCTGGAATTGTACAGTACTTCAGCGTGTAATGTTTCACTATCCATGGTATGGATTTCTTTAGTATATTAACTGATTCTTGCATAACCTTTATAGGATTAGTGTTTTTTATTATTTCATGTTGGTTCTTTGATTCGTTATTGTTTATTTTTAGTTTTGCTTCTTTGTGCTCCCTTTTGGACCTTTTGGCTTTAGTTTTTTATATTGATGCATTTAGCCTCTGCTTTGCGTCGTTTGTTTAAAATTATGGTTTTCATGGTTTAATTTTCTATGTTGCTTTGATGTATATGAGTTTTGAGTTTTTGATTCTTTATGATACTTATATATTCAGATTTTTTTTATGCATTGCCTTTGGATGTGTTTGTTGTATTTTTTTTGATTAATTGGAGGTTTTTTTTTTTGTTTTTTCCTATTTTTGTTTCAGTATTGATTTGACTCCTTGCGTTTGTTTATTAGTTTGATTATAATTTTATCTGTTTTGGTGTTTATGTTTAGTTTACTTAGCTAGTCATTTGATCTTTAGTACACTCTTGATTGTACACGTTGTTGGTTTTATTTGTGTGGTTTATTTTTAATTGTGCATTATTGTCAATAGATGTCATTTTTTTTTTTTCTTTACATGCTTTAAGTAGTTTATACACCTCTGGTTTATATGTCTATTTGTTTTAAATGCATTTCTTGGGTTTGGTTTTTATTGATTGTTTAATATGGTCAATTGTTTATAATTTTTGTGTTCTACA